>NC_045986.1:13279402-13498360 GCF_010909765.2 Amblyraja radiata | reverse complement strand
TTACACCAGGGGGAAAAAAAAACCTTGTGTCTAAATCCCACGGGAGTGTTTTCGCGGCCCAGTAAAAAAAAGTGCACCACATGTTCCAGGGATGACTTAAATCTTGCACACTGCCGGAGCATGTTACAAAGAGCAACCCTCTCTCTATTTACAACGGCAGCGCAGCCCAGAGGTACATTTTTCTGTAATTAGCCTTTTATGCTCAGCAGTTGTGCAGCTGTGATGACATTTGGGTGTTGCTCCCTTGGTTCCCACAGTCTTCTTGCCAAATTGTTTCGCCTCTGGGCATCCGCCAAGGTTGATGACTGCTTCTCAACCCCCCCGGTTAATGTGTACACAGTGAAAGAAGGTGCTTTTTAATTCCTGGCAAATGTAAGTCATCCATGGTTCCTTGTCAAGGTCCTCATTCATGGCTTAACTCACTACACTCAAGTTGACAGTGATAGAATAGATTAAAGAGCAACGTACTTGCCGTTGCAGTCTCCCACACGCCCGCTCCCATAAACACACTACAAGGGCTTTTCATGCTTCTCTCTGTCAGGACAGAGAGATTTAACTCTTTAGTCCGTGTAAGCTCGCTTATTCACTTGCGTCACACAATAATCCACAGCCCTTTGTTTCCTCCCACTGAAGTGCACACAACACCCACTGGCGGGGCAGAACATTTCACAGGCGGAGGAGGGGAGGATGGAACAGGCCGTTTGGCCCATCTAGTCCATGCTGTGCACAAAGCGCAGGACTTTCATATGAAGAAAGACTGGATAGACCCGGCTTGTACTCGCTAGAATTGAGAAGATTCTTGGTTCTTGGTTTCTTGGTCCTCCAAAATATTCCAAATGGAATTTAAACTGGAGGTGATGAAGGGAGGGCTTAAGCCAGAAAGGGTTACTGGGAAGAAAGAGCTACTTTAAATTTAGTTGCATCTGGTTGGGTAACTATAGTTGGGTGGAGATTATTCCATGCTTTATTTGTGCGGGGGGAAGAACGATTGAGGGGGGATCTTATAGAAACTTACAAAATTCTTAAAGGGGTTGGACAGGCTAGATGCAGGAAGATTGTTCCCGATGTTGGGGAAGTCCAGAACAAGGGAGTCACAGTTTAAGGATAAGGGGGAAATCTTTTAGGGCCGAGATGAGAAAAACGTTTTTCACACAGAGAGTGGTGAATCTGTGGAATTCTCTGGCACAGAAGGTAGTTGAGGCCAGTTCATTGGCTATATTTAAGAGGGAGTTAGATGTGGCCCTTGTGGCTAAAGGGTATGGAGAGAAGGCAGGTACGGGATACTGAGTTGGATGATCAGCCATGATCATATTGAATGGCGGTGCAGGCTCGAAGGGCCGAATGGCCTCCTCCTGCACCTATTTTCTATGTTTCCTATGTAACTCGGGCGTGGGGAAAAAAGGAACTCTTAGTGTTTAAGAAGGAACCGCAGATGAAAAAAGAATAGGTGATGTTTCAGGTTGGAACCCTTCTTAGTAATGGAAATTGAGGTGGTGGGGTAAACTGGAGGAGAAAAGGCCAGAGCAAATCAGGAGCAGCAACAGATGACCTCAGGAACGGTGGAGTCCATGATGGCCCATTGTTGTCTGGGGAAAGTGTGATCACAAGAGGGGTACAAGGATGCAAACAGCGGAATCGGTAGGGATGACTAGGGTGGGGGCGGGGGGAGAGGGGAGGAGGGAATGGAGGAGTTACTTGAAATGAGAGAAATCAACATTCATACCGCTTATCTTATAGGCTGGGTCCAGGACAGTATCTGTGTAAGGAATTCATGTACAGGTGATGATTCGGGTCAGGACCCTTCCGCAGACTGCGGAGACACAGAACTGCAGATGCTGTTTAATACACAAGGAGACACAAAGTGCAGGAGTAACTCAGCGGGTCAGACAGCATCTCTGGAGGACATGGATCGGTCTACCTGACCTGCAGAGTTTCTCCAGCACTCTCTGTGTGTCCCTTCTTCAGACTCCATGACGACAGATGGCACAATGGGCTAAGTGTTCGGCTGGCGACCGGAAGGTGGCCGGTTCGAATCCCGCCTGGAGTGCATACTGTCGTTGTGTCCTTGGGCAAGACACTTCACCCACCTTTGCCTGTGTGTGAATGTGTGTGAATGTGTGTGAGTGATTGGTGGTGGTCGGAGGGGCCGTAGGCGCAGATTGGCAGCCACGCTTCCGTCAGTCTGCCCCAGGGCAGCTGTGGCTACAGAAGTAGCTTACCACCACCGAGTGTGACTGAGGAGTGAATGAATAATGCGATGTAAAGCGCCTTGAGTATTAGAAAGGCGCTATATAAATCCCATCCATTATTATTATTATTATTAAAGTGAGAGGAGATGACAGAGAAGTTGTTGAGGGTGAGGACAAGGGGCGGTGGGAGGAGTAGACTCGGCCCAGTTTCCACGGTATCCATTACCTGTTCAACATCTCTCTCTCAAACGGTTCCAGGGCAGCGTTGGAAGTTTCAGGGTTGGGCCCTGAGCGACTGTGGGTGGGACCACCGATGATAAGGGTAAGTACGCGTAGCCCAGGCAAAGGGCAGCTCCAGTATTAGGATACGTGACTGTGTGGGCCACACTCCTCCTTCAGCCTGAGAAAGATGCCAAGCCGATGATGTCAAGCCCCTGTCGATGCCTTCTCCCTTTGTCCGTCGCTAGGCAACGGCGAGGCCTACTGTACGAGACTTACAAAAGCCAGGCCTTTCTGCTGTTGCATTGAATCGGCAGCCACCCACGTGTAGAGGGGCGCCGTGCCCAACAGTCTGGCACAAGTGAACCCATCCACACATTCTCCCCGTAGAGTTAGAAAAGTTTTATGAAACTGTGAAATACCACCATGGGTCGGTGCCCGCTCCAGTTACAGCAGCCTACTGAGCTGCACAGAGTGCAGAGATGTTTGTACGACTTATAGGTTTAAGTTTATTACCATCACGTGCACCGAGGTACAGCGACAAGCTTTGTATTGCATGCTATCCAATCAGTTCAGATAACACTCCAAATCTATAGAATCAAGTCAAACTCAAGTACAGTAGTTAGTGCAATGGGGAAGATGCAGAGTGCAGAATATAGTTCTCAGAACTGTAGCGCATCGGTCCATAGACAACGTCTAATGTCCTCAATGGACTATATTGGCTCATGGAAGGACCATTCGGAAGCCTGATAACGGAGGGGAAGAAGCTGTCCCCGAGACTGATGTTGTGCGCTTTCAAGCTCCTGTATCTCCTGCCTCACAGGAGCGGGGAGAAGGAATGACTGGGGTGGGTGCAATTAGCTTATGGGCCGAATGGCCTGTTTCTGTGCTGTATGGAATCTGTCACTCGATAATCATTTCAATCTCATTCACCTGTTTGCCCATGAAAGCTCTGCAAAGTATTCTCTCCAAAGTGCCAGCCCAATCCCCACTGAGGAGTTGTGGTTGATTGTGTTTCTATCTGTTCTATAGGCAGGTTCCAGATTGGCCAGATGGTCCGGCATCAAAACATCTTCAGCTTGATCAGCCTGCAACCCGGATCCTTGAAACATTCCCAATGGCAGCAACTTCCCTCCATCGTGAACTTTGAGGTGGGTTTTCCACACATATGAACAGGAACAAGTTCCTTCTACCTGAGCTGGCTAATTCTGGTTGGAGTGGGCGGTGAATCTGAGGGGCAGTGAATCTGTGGAGGCCAAGTCAATGGATATTTTTAAGGCAGAGATATATAGCCGCTGCCTCACAGCACCAGAAACCTGGTTCGATCCTGACCTCGGGTGCGAGGTGTGACGGGGTGGGTTCCCCCTCTGGTGCTCCGGTTTCCTCCCACGTCCCACAGACGGGCAAGTCGGTGCATTATGTGGCCACTGTAAATTATTGCTAATGTGTAAGTGAGGTGTGGAATCTTGGGGACCCCTCCCCCCCCCACAACAGAGAGAAAAAGCGGAAAGCGAGGAGGAGAAAGAGAGAGAAAGAGAGGGGCAGAGAAGAAACCAAGAAGCCGAGGGGCAGAGAGGGAAAAGGGGAGAGACGCGAGAGAGAGCGAGACGAGCCAAAGCGAGAGAGCGCCGGAGAGGAGCGCGGGGAGCGAAAAAGCACGAGAAGAAGAGAGAGGCAGGGGAGAGCGAGAAGGGAGCAAGAGAGGAAAGGGAGGAGGAGAGAAAGAGAGAGAGAACAAAAAGAAAGGGAGAGAGAGCGAGAAAAAAAGAGAGAGAGAGAGAGAGAGACGAGAGGAGGAGACGCGAAAGAGCGCGAGAAGAGCGAGCGAAGGAAGCGAGAGAACGAACGGGAAGAACAGGAGGGAGACAGGCTCGCATGCCTGCATCTCTCGCTATATCTCGAGCTCTTATCGCGCTTACTCTCTCTCTCTCTCTCTCTCTCTCTCTCTCTCTCTCTCTCTCTCCACCCCCAGCTCCGTGTCCCAGATATGAAACAACCGTGCAACAAGACACAGCAAGTGGACAATCTAAGGAAGGAACCAGTCAGCAGTGTGAGCGACATTTTCCATGTGTTCACAATAAGTCCACCACGGGGAGTAGGGGGGGAGGGTTTACGGGGGGGGGGAGGGGGGGGACTGAGGGGATGGGTCTCACGTGCTCAGGCAACACCCACTCCATCAAGCGGAGGAGGCTTCACGTTCCACATTGCTGGCAAAACCAACCCCCCCTCCCCTGTCCCTGGCCAGAGCCCAGCAGAGTTATAGCCCTGTCCCACTGTACGAGTTCATTCAAGAGCTCTCCCGAGTTTTGCCCCGATTCGAACTCGGAGATTTACGGTAATGGCGGCTCGCTGGTACTCGGGGGCTCTCGTGGACATTTTTCAACATGTTGAAAAGTCTTCACGAGCTTACCGCGTTTCCCGAGTACCTGCCGTTAGCGTTACCAGCCGCTAAGAGACCTCTCCGAGCTCCGACGTACCCGTTACGTACATTCTACGTGCTTACCACCGTTTGATTTTTTTTTATACTCGGGAGAACTCGTACAGTGGGACAGGGCTTTAACTCCGCGAATGTCAGCCCTCGTCGGGTAGGGAGACTGCTGGACCTAGGTGGAGCAAGTCTGCTCGCTGTGTAAGATGGAACTGCCGCAGATGCTGCTTTAAGCTGCAGATAGACACAAAAAGCTGGAGTAACTCGAGCAGGACAGGCAGCATCTGAAGAAGGGCCTCGACCCAAAACGTCACCTATTCCTTTTCTCCAGAGATGCTGTCTGATCCGCTGAGTTACTCCAGCTTTTTGTGTCTCTCTCCTGTACAGTTCTATGTCGCATGTAACAAAGATTCACTTCCAAAGATTCACCAAAGGTGACGTTTCCGGTCGAGACCCTTCTTCAGTTTAGTTTATGGACAAAAGTGCTGGAGAAACTCAGCGGGTGCAGCAGCATCTATGGAGCGAAGGAAATAGCCAACGTTTCCTTCGCTCCATGCAAAGAGTTGAACGATCTCTACTATAGGAAATAGACAACGTTTCGGGCCGAAACCCTTTGGGTTTCGTCCCGAAACGTTGCCTATTTCCTTCGCTCCATAGATGCTGCTGCACCCGCTGAGTTTCTCCAGCAGTTTTGTCTACCTACGATTTTCCAGCATCTGCAGTTCCTTCTTAAACATTCAGTTTAGTTTAGTTTAGCTTAGAGATAGAGCGCGGACAGAAACAGGCCATTCGGCCCACCGAGTCCGAACCGACCAGCGCTCCCCTCACATTAACACTATCCTACACACAGTAGGGACAATTTATATTTATAAGAAGCCAAGAATTAACCTATAAACCTGTACGTCTTTGGAGGAAACTGAAGATCTCGGAGAAAACCTGCGCAGATCACGGGGAAAACATACAAACTCCGTACAGACAGCACCCAATAGTCAGGATCGAACCCGCGTCTCTGGCGCTGTAAAGGCAGCAACTCTACCGCTGCGCCACTGTGACACCCCAGGCTGAGAGGCGGGGGAAAGGGAAACGACAGATATAGACAGTGATGGAGAGAGATATGGAACGAATGGATGAAAGACATGAAAGAAAGTAAAGGGCCTGTCCCACCAGCATGCGACTGCATGCGGCGAGCGCGACCAAACCGGAAGCGGGGTCGAGTGAGTGACGTGAAGTTCGAGCGAAGTCCGCGGGAAGTTCGCTCGTGATGTACGTCGTCGAGATGCTGCGCACGCCGGTCGAGGCGGTGCGTATGGCGTCGAGGCGCCTGCGGGCCGGCAGGCCGTTGCCGCGCGGAGTTTTTGAACACTCTCATTTTTTCGGAGCCCCGCGCGATGTCGGGACCAGCTCCGCACAACTCCATAGGGCTCTGGCGATCGAAGTGGGACCGGCCCCGCGAGGCCGTACGGCTCAAGCGACCACGTTAGGTCGCGCTTGCCGCATGCAGTCGCATACTCGTGGGACAGGCCCTTAACGATGATAAAGGAAACAGGAAACAATTGGTGTGTCGTGGACCAGCTCGTAGCTGCTGTGCTCTGGGTGATACTGTGTCTGGAGTTGATAAGATCCTCTCTTGGGGGATGAGAAACGCTGCATTGTTTCCTGGCTCCCCACTACAACATCTTTTCTGCATTATAAAGCTAACGTCAGCTGTGTGTGTCCAAACCTTCCTTTCAGAACGTAACAAATCTAAGCCTCTCATTCCTCATCGAATACAATCATGATCTCAAACCGCAGCAACACGTCCCTGCACTAACCCCCTACCCCTCGATTTCCTTATTACGTTCATAGGTTGTCAGAGCAGAATTAGGCCATTCGGCCCATCAAGTCTACTCAGCCACTTAATCATGGCTGATCTATCTCTCCCACTCAACACCATTCTCCTGCCCTCTCCCCATCGCCCTCACATTGCTAAGCAGAACCTCAGTTTCAGTTTAGTTTTATTGTCACGTGAACTGAGGTACAGTGAAAAGCTTTTTTTAGTGTGCTACCCAGTTGGCAGAAAGACGGACATGGTTACAATTTACATTGTAAGAAAGGTTGCTGCAGGACTAGAGATTTTCGAGCGGGGAGCGTTTTGTAATATGTGAGTGCAGCTCTGCTTTTGTGACTAGCATGCAAATAGTTGCCTAGGTTGGGCGCCATCTTGGAAGTTTAGCTCTCAGTCTCCCACCTTAAAAATATCCATTAAGTTGTTCAGCCTCCACAGCCTTCTGTGGCTACGATCTGTGCTTGGAGTTTACTTAGCGACTGAGCCTCCCCTGTCTTCTTGGATAGGGTTTCCCAAAGATTCACCATCCTCAGAGATGACCTTGTGACAAAACTCTTTGGTTCTTGACTCACTAGCCAGGGAAACATGACTGCTGAAGGAAGAGGGGATCTGATCAGCCATTCTAACCTGCTGGGAGTACATAAAACGATGAGAGGAAAATATAGTTTGTTTAAGAAAGGACTGCAGATGCTGGAAAAATCGAAGGTAGACAAAAAATGCTGGAGGAACAGCGGGTGAGGCAGCATCTACGGAGAGAAGGAATTGGTGACGTTTCGGGTCGAGACCCAGAAGGGTCCCGGATGTATCCGTTGAGGGAGAGTCCGGGCCGATGATGTTTTGGGTCGCGACTCTTCTTCAGACTGACGTGGCAGGAGGGAGAAAACTGGAAAAGAGGTAGGTGCAGGACCACACCTGGTGAGTGATAGGTGGATCCAGGTGAGAGCGGGTGATGATAGGTTAATGGGTAGAGTTAAAAAAAGGCTGGAGGTGAAAAAGAGACAGAACGATGTTAGGTTAGGGAAGAGGAGCATGAGGGAACGATATGGTGCATCAGTGTGACGAAGGGTCCTGAGCCGAAACATCACTGCCCATTCCCCACTCGGGTATGGGGTACAGAGTCATACAGCGGGGAAACAGGCCCAACTCATCCATGCCAACCTAGATGCCCCATCTAAGCTAGTCCAATTTGCTGGTTTTGGTCCATATTGGAACCTTTTCTGTCCAAGTATCTCTTACATAGAAACATAGAAAATAGGTGCAGGAGTAGGCCATTCGGCCATTCGAGCCTGCACCGCCATTCAATATGATCGTGGCTGATCATCCAACTCAGTATCCTGTACCTGCCTTCTCTCCATACCCCCTGATCCCTTTAGCCACAAGGGCCACATCTAACTCCCTCTTAAATATAGCCAATGAACTGGCCTCAACTACCCTCTGTGGCAGAGAGTTCCAGAGATTCACCACTCTGTGTGAAAAAAGTTTTCCTCATCTCGGTCCTAAAAGATTTCCCCTTTATCCTTAAACTGTGACCCCTTGTTCTGGACTTCCCCAACATCGGGAACAATCTCCCTGCATCTAGCCTGTCCAACCCCTTAAGAATTTTGTACGTTTCTATAAGATCCCCCCTCAATCTTCTAAATTCTAGCGAGTACAAGCCGAGTCTATCCAGCTACATACTCATATCGTAGCTGCTTCAAATACCTCTTCTGGCAACTCGTTCCATGTTAGTTTAGTTTATTATCTCATGTACCGAGGTACGGTAAAAAGCTTTTATGTTGCGTGCTAACCAGTCAGCGAAAAGACTATAGCTGATTACAATTAAGTCATCCTCACTGCACGGATACGGGATAAAGGTGCAAGATAGTTTGAAGGTCTCCAATAGATGGGAGGTCAGGACCACTCTCTAGTTGGTGGTGGGATGCTTCAGTTACCTGATAACTAACAGCTGGGAAGAAACTGTCCCTGAATCTGGAGGTGTGCTTTGCCTGACCCATTGAATTCCTGCAGCACCCTGGTCCTTGCTCAAGTTTCTGTCTCAAGTCTCCAGCATCTGCAGCTTCTTTGTGTGTCAAAAAGTTTAATTTGAATTCCTGCAAGTACGTTAGGAAAATGGACCACGAAAAGGAGGGAAAAGAATGAACTGCAGACGCTGGTTTAAACTGAAGATCGACGCAAAAAGCTGGAGTAACTCAGCGGGACGGGCAGCATCTCTGGAGAGAAGGAATGGGTGACGTTTCGGGTCGAGACCCTTCTTCAGACACAATAAAACGTGCTCTTGCGCAGTCAGGCTCTCGGCTGCACGTTACATTCCTTCCAGGCTGCAGGACGAGGGAGCGTTGGGTTTTATGGAACGAGTTGAAATTTCATCCACCTTCAGGCATCTGCGAGTCCTCCAATGCTTCACTCGAGAGGGCGTGTAATGAATAGTCCTGCCTGTGAGCATCATCTGCACCGCCAGCTGTGGTCCAGAATCACAACTCCAGCTGTTTCTTATTACTGGAGGTATGTCTCATTGGGAGTAAAGGCAAGATTAACAGGCACATTAATGTACGCTAACAGCTCATTCAGCATGTCAGACACAGTGCTGCTTCTGTGCCAGGCCCTGTATTCCTTTACCTTTGAAGGCCATTCATCCCATCAAACCCGCTCTGCTGTTCAATAAGACCTGGGGCGATCCAGTTTTGGCCACAGCTCCACCTTGATGCCTGTCCCACCTGATAATTGACATCACTGTAGGGTGACACAGTTGGTAGCACAGCACCAGAGGCCCGGGTTCGATCCCGACCTCGGGTGCTGTCTGCGTGGAGTTTGCAGGTAATATAAATTAAACTTTTGAGACTCAAGAAATTGCAGGTGCTGGAAATTTGAGCAGAAGACAAATTGCTGGAGGAACTCAGCAGGTCAGGCAGCATCTGGAACGAACTGCCAGTTCTGCCTGGGACCACGTGGGGTCCCTCCAGGTGCTCCGGTTTCCTCCCACATCCCAAAGATGTGCGCATTTGTATGTTAATTGGCCTCTGTAAATTGCCCCTAATGTGTAGGGAGTGGACATGAAAGTGAGATGACATGGAACTAGCACGAACGAATGAAGGATAGTCAGCACGGCCTCGATGGGCTGAAGGGCCTGTTTCCATGCTGTGTCTCAAAACTAAACTAAACATTATAGTCTAAAATTCAGACATATGAATTCCATATCTCACCAATCAAAGGTCCTTTGGGTGAAGAATTCTGAAGATCCACAAAGAGAAGAAACATCTTTTTACCTCAGTTAGACGCACGCCGACCTTCATCCCGAGGCTATGCCTCCACATTCAAGTTTTCCCTTGGGGAGAAGTGTGCTCCCAGCATCCATAATGTCAAGGCACCTCCGAATGGATTATGTTCTGATACGTTCCCTCTCATTAAGCTCCAGAGACCATAGGCCAAAAGTACAATCTTTCTTCAGCCTCGGCGGGAGGGGCAACACGGTGGTGCAGCGGTAGAGTTGCTGCCTTGCAGTGCCTGTGCCCCGGGTTCGATCCCGACTAAGGCTGCTGTCTACACAGAGTTTGCACGTTCTTCCTGTGACCACGTGGGTTTTCCCCAGGTGCTCCAGTCTCCTCCTACACTCCAAAGACGTACTGGTTTGCAGGTTAATTGGCTTTGGTAATGATTGTAAATTGTTCCCTAGTGTGTGGGATAGTGTTCGTGCATGGGGATCGCTGGTCGGCGCGGGCTCGGTGGGCCGAAGGGCCTGTTTCCGCGCTGTATCTCTAAAGTCTAAAGCAAACTCTCCATCTCAGGAATCATTCCAGTGACCTTTCTCTGTACCCTCCCCAAGACATCCATATCCTTCCTTTCAGGAAGAAGACCAAAACAGTAACTCTACACCAGATGTGACTCACCAAACCCCTGCAAGCCTCCCGCACATCTGGATGACTGTTCTACTCCAACTGTCCTGAAATGAATGCCAACGTTCCATTTTCCAGCACTTTGGCCAGGTTCAGTCATTACTCACTTCCTACTTTGTTTCAATTTCCCCACTTCATTTTCCCCATCCCTTTCTCCAATAGCCTTCTCCATCTCACCCACCATCAAACCATAGGGTCATGGAGTTACAGGCCCTTCAGCCCAACTCATCCATGCTGACCAAGATGCTCAGTCTAAGCCAGTCCCATGGGCCAACTGCAGGCAAATGGGACTTGCTTAGATAGGGCATGGATTTGGTTGGTAGATTTGGTTGGCATGAACAAGTCGGGCTGAAGGGCCTGTATCCATGCTATATGGCTCTACTACATGGGATTGGTAGTAATTAGCTGATACGGATAGAGAGCTGTAGAGAGAGCTTTTGACGGACCTGGGCCTGTACTTGCTGGAGTTTAGGATGAGGGGCCACCTCATCGAAACTTACTGAATAATGAAAGGCTCGGATAGAGTGAACGTGGAGAGGATGATTCCACTAGCGGGAGAGTCTAGGACCAGAGGGCACAGCCTCAGAATAAAAGGATGTACCTTTAGAAAAGAGAAGAGGAAGAATTTATTTAGAGGAAGGTGAATCTGTGGAATTCATTGCCACAGAGGGCTGTGGAGACCAAGTCATTGTGTAATTTTAAAGTGGAGATTGACAGGTTCTTGGTTAGTAAGGGTATCAAAGGTTATGGGGAGAAGGCAGGAGAATGGGGTTGAGAGGAAAAGATAGATCAGCCATGATTGAATGGTGGAGTAGACTCGATGGGCCAAATGGCCTCATTCTGCTGCTATGACTTTTGAACTAGTTGGCCAGCACTACGTAAAAACACTCAGTCTGAAGAAGAGAAACGTCACCTTTTCTCCAGAGATGCTGTCTGACCTGCTGAGTTACTCCAGCATTTTGCATCTATCACTAAGTAAGTGGTGTTGGTATAGAACATGGAACAGTGTAGCTCAGGAACAGATCCCTCTGCCCACAATGTCTGTGACAAAGCACAACTTAATAAATGACAATGCAAACTAATCTCCTCTGCCTGCACATGGTCCACATCCCTCCATTCCCTGCATCCCTCCATTCTCTGCTTCTCACAGAGAGTGGCGAGTCTGTGGAATTCTCTGCCTCAGAGGGCAGTGGAGGCAGGTTCTCTGGATGCTTTCAAGACAGAGCTAGATAGGGCTCTTAACGATAGTGGAGTCCGGGGGTATGGGGAGAAGGCAGGAACGGGGGGTACTGATTGGGGATGATCAGCCATGATCACATTGAATGGCGGTGCTGGCTCGAAGGGCCGAATGGCCTACTCCTGCACCTATTGTCTATTGTGCCTGTCTAAACGTCTCTGAAACATTACCATCGTAACTGCTTAAATCACGGCCCTTGGTGGAACCCAACGCTGCCCATGTAAACTAAATAGCCCCACAGATTTCCTTTAAACATTCTCCCCCTTGGCATCATGTTTGGCACAAACTTTGTGAGCCGATGGGCCTGTTCCTGTGCTGTACAGTTCTATGCGGAGGCACGATGGCACAGTGGTACAGATGCGGCCTCATAGAGCCAGAGACCCCGGTTCTCCCTGTGCTCTGGGTTTTCCCCCACACTCCAAAGACATACAGGTTCGTATGCCCATTGGCTTCAGTAAAATTGTCCCTAGTGTGCATGGGATAGCATTAGTGTGCATTAATCGCTGGTCGGCGCGGACTCGATGGGCCGAAGGGCCTGTTCCCGCGGGAACGGGCCCTTCGGCACATCGAATCCGCGCCGACCAGCAATGAATCTCTAAACCAGGGGCCACAGTTTCCCAGTTCCCCAGAACCAGGGGCCACAGTTTAAGAATAAGGAGTAAGCCATTTAGAACGGAGACGAGGAAACACTTTTTCTCACAGAGAGTGGTGAGTTTGTGGAATTCTCTGCCTCAGAGGGCGGTGGAGGCCGGTTCTCTAGATGCTTTCAAGAGAGAGGAGCTAGACAGGGAATGGTGGTGCTGGCTCGAAGGGCCGAATGGCCTACTCCTGCACCTATTGTCTATTGTAGACATTATCTATCAGGCAGACATTAAACATAGAGACACAAGAAGCCGCAGATTCTGGAATCTTGAGCAAAACACAAAGTGTTGGAGTACCTCAACAGGTCAGGCAGCATCTGTGGAGGAAATGGATAGACAATAGACAATAGGTGCAGGAGTAGGCCATTCGGCCCTTCAAGCCAGCACTGCCATTCAATGTGATCACGGCTGATCATCCACAATCAGTACCCTGTTCCTGCCTTCTCCCCATATCCCCGGACTCCGCTATCTTCAAGAGCCGTTTCTAAGATAGGTGACGTTTCAGGTCGGGACTCTTCCCCAGACATTAAATATATCTCAGCTTCCTCCAGAGGGAATTCCCTGTCTCCTGTCCAATCTTTCTCTTTTAACCGACCCGACCCCATGTTCACAGTAACAAGTTATCCGTATCACTTGAGTTTGCTTGTGTCTTGGCAGAGTGTAAGGGCTGTCTCCAAACTTCTGACTGATCACCAGCTTTATCTGAGTGGCTGTAGGGTCAAATCTGGGGCGGGGAGAGGTTTAAAATGGTCGGCGTTGGAGTTAACTGTAATTTTCAAAATAATAGCCAGTCTCAATTGAACCTTTGTGACTGTTCAAAGAGGCGTAATTGCAAAATTTCTCATGCATTTAATTCCCCCTGGAATGAACTGACAGCCCACAAGTGTCATGATACTTACTTCAGATGTGTGTGCTCATCCTTGTGGCTTTACCTGTACATTAGTAGGTCACTGCTCGCCCCTTGGTCTGAAAATGTTCACGGCTTAATAGCCCTGTCCCACTGTACGAGTTCATGGAATGAACTCTCCCGAGTTTAAAAAAAATCAAACTCGTGGTAAGCACGGAGAATGAACGTAGCGGGTACGTCGGAGCTCGGGGACGTCTCTTAGCGCTAACGACAGGTACTCGGGAAGACTCGCTAATGGCAGGTAAGCACGGGAAGACTCGTGAAGATTTTTCAACATGATGAAAAATGTCCACGAGAGCCCCGAGTACCGACGAGCGGTCATTACCGTAAATCTCCGAGATCGAATCAGGGCAAACTCGGGAGAGCTCTTGGAATGAACTCCTCGTACCGTGGGACAGGGGTTTAAGTCTTACACTTGAGGGGAAGATTCAAGAGCCAGGAGTGTTTCATTGCCACATGAGCCGAAAACTTTAGATTTTACTTCGGAGTCACGTGAGTGACTACGTGAAGAAGCCCGCCACGATGCATGCGTGTCATATCGCTTTCACGCTTGCGAAACGACAGGCGGGGTGGAGCGTTCCCCCGCAGCTGTAAGTTTGAAACCGCGACCTGCAGGTAAGTGATTTACTCTGCGGTAGTTTTTGTTCCCGCGCTGTTTTTACACGGGGGGGGGGGGGGAAGCTGGACAAAATAGTGTCCACAAGTGCTGCGAGTGAAGCTGGCTGGGGAGGACCGCAAAGTTGCGGGAGCCAGCAGCAGCTGAAGGCACAAGCCCCGTAAGGGATCAGCTGTGCCGACGTTTGGTCCCGCGCCGGCCAGAACTCCACGGCCGGGCGGGAGACTATTCAGAATGGGGGGGGTGGAACGACGTTCCCCCGTAGCGACAATTTAAACCAGGACCTGCAGGTAAGAACTGCGGTCTTTTTGTGTTTTCCCATGCTGATTACAGGTGGAGAAACCAACGGGAAACAAAGAAGACAAGGTCTGCGGCAAAGCTGGTGAGGGAGGACCGCGGAGCAGCGGGCAGCCAGCAGCAGCCAGCGGCACTCGGATCACCGATAGTGGGATCAGCTGTGCCCGATGTCGCCTCCGCACCGGCCAGATCCACGCGGCCGGGCGGAAAGGCTAGACACAAAAACAAACAAGGTCGTGGACAGAGGAGTCCGACTTTGAACAACCGCGGGCGGCCAGCGACCGAGAGCGCTGGAGCCGGATGGAGTGGTGTGTGGAGCATTTGCTCCAACGTGACAGACTCCAGGAGATGGAGTCGGGTCACTGTGGGCCCTATGATAAACCCACAGCAGTACCTCTTGAAGGGCTGCACAGTGCTTCTACCTCATCAGAGGGGAGCACTGCGGGTCAGTTCTGGGCTGACCTGGAAGAGGGGTCCGCAGAAGGAAAGACAAGTGTGCAAGGGGTGCAGGAACGAGAGAACCTACTGGACTAATAAAAGGGACTCCAACAAATACCCACTACAGCCAAAGACAACACCCCTACGCACCCACCAGGAGAAAGCTCGAAGGCCGGTACTCAAAACATGAGTCTTTTTTAGGCCATGGCCCAGGCCGGCCTTCTTGGAAGATGCGGGGACCTCCAACGCCAACCAAACCGAAAATCCAGACACCAGCGCAACAACAGCAGCAAAGAACCTACAAGTAAACCTGCCACTGGTAACTATGGAGGTAGGTGGGTCTGGTTCCCTACAAAATACAGGGAGCATGGAGGTTGGGGGGAGATTACACTCTTTTCTGAATGCATGGAGCATGTTAACAACCGATACTTACATCTTAAGCAGTATCCAGGGATATACAATAGAGTTTATACACAAGTACAGCCCTCCAGTTCAACATATACCGAACCGAATGTTCGTGCTTTCTGATAAAGAAAAATCAAAAGCGCAAGCTGAACTGGAGCGGGTTTACGTAAAAGGTGTAATTGAGAAAACTCAACACGAACCATTAGAATTCGTGTCCAATATATTTACCAAAAACAAAAAAGATGGTGGTTGCCGCATCATCATAGATCTGACAAAATTGAATACATTTGTACAATATATTCACTTCAAAATGGAAACCTTTGTTACTGCTAAACAATTAATTTCCAAAGGTTACTTCATGGCCAGCATCGACTTAAAATATGCTTACTATTCAGTGCCTATACGAGGTGACCACAGATGTTACTTAAAATTCAACTGGATGGGACAACTCTGGCAGTATAAAGCACTGCCAAATGGCTTATCATCAGCCCCAGGCTGTTCACAAAAATTTTGAAACCAGCCCTAGCGTTTCTACGGAAATGTAAACACATGGTCATGGCATATTTAGATGACATACTCATTGTGGGCAAAACTTTGGAATTGGCCAAACAAACTGTAACAGCCACAAAACAGTTATTTGAAAAACTGGGATTTATTATCCATCCAGTTAAATCTAAACTAACGCCTTCCACTACTATGGACTATTTGGTGTTCACCATTGACTCAGTTCACATGTCGGTGACTCTGCCTAAGGGAAAGGCTAGAGATTTAATAGAGGCTTGCAATAACCTCATTGACATCAGCAAACCATCCATCAGATTGGTAGCAAAAGTAATTGGCAAAATGGTGGCTGCCTTTCCAGCCACACAATTTGGACCTCTACATTACCAAAACTTACAGAGAGCAAAAATACAAGCACTCTAAATTAATGCAGGTCACTTTGACAGACCTATGAAACTACCAATCAAAGCTAAAATGGAACTAAAATGGTGGATAGATAACATCTGGCTTTGTTCCAATCCAATCATTGTCAGTAACCCTTCCATGGCACTACAAACTGTTGCCAGTGCACTTGGGTGGGGAGCCACCAATACCATCACCAGCTGTGGAGGTAGATGGACTGCTCAGGAGGCATCATTATTACTCACACTGGGCATAAACTACCTGGAAATGTTGGGTGCATTCCATGGCCTAAAGTCATATTGTACTGGGTCATATCACCAGCATGTTAGACTACAGATAGACAATACCACCGTGGTAGCATACATTAACCACATGGGTGGAAACAAATCGACATCATGTGACAATCTGGCTAATACAATTTGGCAATGGTGTATCCAGAGAGATATTTGGATATCAGCCACTTACCTACCAGGAAGACTAAATTTAGACCACATATTGTAGGGGGCGCTCCTCTGTGTGCAGCCATGTCAGCAGCGCGTCAGTTTTTCCAGCTTTTTTTATTTTTTAGTATGTTTTAAAGTGTGTATTTTGTGTTTCTTCGTGTGTTTTGTGTGGGGGGTGGTGTGGGGGGGTTAGGGGGAAACCGCTTCGGTCACCTCCTCCATGGAGAGACGACTTTTTCCAGGTCGCCTCCCCCGTGGCCTAACATCAAGGATCGACGCGGCCTTTCCCGGAGACGCGCCCGGGGCTTCAGCGGCGGGCGCAGCGTGGACTCTCGATGTGGAGCGGGTCGCCCTCGCTGGAGGGGAGCGCACCGTTTCGCTGGCCCGGGGCAGCCGGCAGCCTGAAGTCGCAGCCTGAAGCCGCGGTCTGCAGAGCTCCAGCTGGTGCGGCGTCTACAGCCCGGCATCCCTCGTGGGGGACCCGGGGGAAGAAGAAGCCATCACTGCCGGCCCGCGGCCAACTTCTACCGCGGGGCCGGCATGGACTTACCATCACCCCTGGAGGGGAGCTTCGACCTCCGGCCCTGCAGTCTACGGTGCTTCTGGCTGCGGCGGAGACTTTAAATCTCGACCGCCGGCCTGCGGCCTACAACAATCTAAAGCCGCGGTCTCCGGTGAGGAAGAGCCGATCCTGGACTGACTGGACTCTGGTCCTGTACACGGGGGGGAAATGGAGGAGGACTGGCCAAATTTTTGTGCCTTCCACCACAGTGATGAATGCTGTGGTGGATGTTTGTGTTACAGTTTTATTGTGTGTTCTTTATTATTGTACTGCTGCTGACAACCCACATTTCCACCAACCCTGGTTGTGTGGCAATAAATTATATCTATCTATCTATCTAGTGGCAGACACCAGGTCACGCAAATTTAATGAAAACACCGAATGGATGTTGAATAAAAAAGTATTTGCTGATATTACAGCAAAATATGGAACACCAGAAATCGATCTATTCGCATCCAGACTTAACCACCAGTTATCAAATTATGTTTCATGGGAACGAGACCCTGGGGCAGCGGTGACAGCTGCATTTTCGCTGCATTGGGGGAAATTGTTTATTTACGCATTCCCTCCTTTCTGCCTCATCAGTCGGGTATTAAGGAAAATACAACAAGACTCTGCGTCTGGTATTGGTAGTACCCGATTGGCCTACTCAACCATGGTTCCCAGTGGTATTAAACATGGTATTAGAACCATGTATCACCATCCCACATAGACCAGATTTATTGCTACATCCCGTAACAAGGGATAGCCACCCATGCCATAAACATTTGAACATATTAATTTGTAGAGTTTAAAAACACCTCTACTACAACTGGGACTGACGGACCGAACAGTGAACATGATCTCGGCGGCCCAAAGACAGTCAACCAAAAAACAGTATCTGGTCTATCCGTCTGTTCTGGAATATCTGGCAGGCCTCCACTATGATGAGGGGCTCAGTTACACTGCCATCAACTGCGCCAGAAGTGCCCTATCGACTTACCTATGGCAGGGGACAGAGCGTTACTCTGTTGGGACTCACCCACTGGTGACAAAACTTATGAGGGGAATTTTTAATACTAATCCCCCAAGAACCAGGTACTCCCAAATATGGGATGTAAGTATTGTCCTGAAGATGCTCAGGAATTGGTCTCCAGCAACAGCTCTGTCCCTACACAGACTGACATTAAAAACAGTCATGCTAATGGCATTGGTCACGGCACAGAGGGTACAGTCACTGCATAAACTAAGACTGGACAACATGACTTCCTCAACAGAAAATATTACGTTTCATATCTATGAGTTAGTAAAGCAGAACAGACAGGGATCAGCAGGCCTCAATATACAATTAGGTCATACCCAAACAGATGACCGTCTGTGTATAGTAAGACATCTGTCGTTATACATGGAGAAAACGAAAATCCTAAGAGGCAATGAGAAGGCACTTTTTGGTCAGCCACTAGCAACCACACAAAAGAGTGACGGTCCAGACCATCTCAAGATGGCTGAAACAGGTGCTAACACAGGCTGGGGTGGATACTAATATTTTTAAATCTCATTCCGCCTGGGCTGCAGCTACATCGGCAGCGATACAGTTGGATGTACCAATGGACCAAATCCTCAAGGCAGCAGGATGGTCTGGGGAAAAAACATTCCAATTATTTTACAATAAACCAGTAATGAAACCTGGAACATTTGCAGAAACAATTTTAAGTTCTGTAAATTAATTTAAACCCATAAAAAGGGGTTATAATTTTGTGTTAATAAATTTTATGATTTCAATGTCGAATTCATGTCCAAATCATGTTAACACAATTCCTCCTACAGTCATCAAGGCAGACGTGATGCATGGACTCGTTTCCACGGCATGAAATCACAGAGCTTTAAAATCTTCAAGTAGTCACTCACGTGACTCCGAAGTAAAATAGTAAGATTAAACGAGAACTTACCAGTTTGAAGTTTGATCTGTATTTTATGAGGAGTTACGATGAGGGATTACGTGCCCTCCGCTCCCACCCTTGATCATATACTTAACTGGTACCTCTTCTCTAATCTTACTATGTTTAGTCATTACAGTTATCTGTGATTTCACACCGCTGCTTTGAAGAATGACACGCATGCGTCGTGGTGGGCTTCTTCACATAATCCCTCATCGTAACTCCTCATAAAATACAGATCAAACTTCAAACTGGTAAGTTCTGGTTTAATCTTACTATTTTTAGACTTTTGACTTTCGACTTTAGAGGGGACAGTGCAGAAACAGACTCGCGCCTACGGATTCTGCACCGACCAGCGACCACCTCTACAGTGACCTACTTGGGACAATTTTACAATTTGCCAAAGCTGAATAACTTACAAACCTGTACATCTTTGTAGCATAGGAGGAAACCAGGGCACCTGAGGAGAACCCCACACAGGTCACAGTGAGATCGTACAAACTCCTTTAGACAGGACTCCTAGACAGGATCGAACCTGGGTCCCTGGCGCTGTGAGGCAGCGATTCTACCGCTGTGCCGCCTTTGCTGCCGCTAAGTGAGCGAGCGGATCGAGCTCGGCCTGTGGTAGGTGCGCGGAGCAGCGGCGGAAGGTGCCGACGGGATCGTGCTGGGCCAGGCCCACCTCTACTTCATCCATCCAGCGCTGCCAGGAAATTGGGCCTTGAAGTGATTGTGTAAGAAAGTGCATATCTACTATTCAATTCAATTCAATTCAATTTATTGTCATTTGGACCCCTTGAGGTCCAAACGAAATGTCGTTTCTGCAGCCATACATTACAAACAAATAGACCCAAGACACAACACAGTTTACATAAACATCCATCACATTGCTGTGATGGAAGGCCAAAAAAACTTCTCTCTCCACTGCACTCTCCCCCCCCATGTCAGAGTAAAAGTCAAAGCCCCCGGCGGGCGATGGCGATTGTCCCACGGCCATTAAAGCCACGCCGGGTGATGCAAGGCCGCGCACCGGGTCTTGGTGTTGGAGCCCCCGGCGGGCGCTCGCAGTCCTGCGGCCATTCCAAGCCGCGCGGGGCGATGGTGTAAGGCCCCGCTCCAGGAGCTCTTCAACCCCGCAACTCGGGCGGGAGAAGTCGCCGTTGCGGGAGCCCTGAAAAGCGGTCTCCCTCCAGGGACCCGCGGGCTCCCGGTGCCGCCGTTCGCCAGACCCGCAGTTGCAGCCTCCGAAACTCCGGGGGTCGGGTCGCAGCAGCGTCCACCACAGCTCCACCCGCTCCGGACTCGGCCAGCCGCGCGACGGTGAGGTGAGTAGTCGGCACCACAGCCCCCGGTCTTCCTGTTGGAGGCCGCTCCTCGTTGCAGCCCCAACGACAACGGAGACCCGACAAAGAAAAGGTTGGGTCTCCCGTGCAGGGAGAGATTTAAAAGTTACCCCCAACCCCCCCACACCACCCCCACCCCCCCACACACATACTCCAACAAAAAATAACAAAAACTACATAAAAACATAGACATAAAATAATTAAAAACGCAGACGGACTGCAGAGGCCGCTGCTGACGAAAGTCGCGCCGCCCAAGATCGGACTTTTCAGAAACGTAGAAGTTCCGAGATGGTGCCGTAACGTGGCGATTCTCTGGGTGCTGTTCCAGAAGATGATCTATCATACTCATGTATATTAAGATAACATGCGGAACAAGCATTTCACTGTACCTCGCCTCACATGACAATAACTGAACTAAACTAACATAGTGGTGCCGAGGTAGAGTTGCTGCCTTACAGCGCCAGAGACCCGGGTTCGAACCTGACCACAGGTGCTGTCTGTGCAGAGTTTGTACCTTCTCCCTGAGACCGCATGGGTTCTTATGGGATAGCATGCAAACAAAAGCTTTTCATTGTACCGTGGTACAGGTGTCAATAATAAACAAGCTCGGCCTAAACAAGGTCAGAGAGCCAATCATTTTTAACATTCTAAAGATAGACACAAAATGCTGGAGCAACTCAGCGGGACAGGCAGCTACTCTGGAGAGAAGGAATGGGTGGCGTTTCAGGTCGAGACTCTTCTTCAGGCTCAAGAAGGGTTCTTCAAGTCTTAAGAACAGTCTCGACCTGAAACATCACCTATTCCTTTTCTCCAGAGATGCTGCCTGGACCCACTCCAGCTTTTTGTGTCTATCTTCGGTATTAACCAGCATCTGTAGTTCCTTCCTACACATTTTAACATTCTAGCCACTTTCCAAGCATTAAACATAGGGGGCATGTTGTGGACATTTATATACAAGGATACAAAGCCCAGGCCAGTATAAAAACTGATGGTGATACTTGAAGCTAGGAACAGAACTCTCGAATAGTATTGTGTTCAAAAGGGAACTGCAAAAAAAAGTCCGCAATAACCTACCTGAACTCCCGGTGGCTCAGCACTTCAACTCCCCCTCCCATTCCCAATCCAACCTCTCTGTCCTGGGTCTCCTCCATTGCCAGAGTGAGCAACAGCGGAAATTGGAGGAACAGCACCTCATATTCCGTCTGGGGACCTTGCGTCCGGATGGCATTAACATTGAATTCTCCCAATTTTGCTAGCCCTTGCTGTCTCCTCCCCTTCCTTAACCCTCTAGCTGTCTCCTCCCACCCTCCCATCCGCCCGCCCTCGGGCTCCTCCTCCTCCTCCCCTTTTCCTTCTTTCTCCCCCCCCCCACCCCCCATCAGTCTGAAGAAGGGTTTCGGCCCGAAACGTCGCCTATTTCCTTCGCTCCATAGATGCTGCCGCACCCGCTGAGTTTCCCCAGCAATTTTGTGTACTCTCGAATAGTATTTTTTAAGAAGGAACTGCAGATGCTGGAAAATCGACGGTAGACAAAAACGCTGGAGAAACTCAGCGGGTGAGGCAGCATCTACGGAGCGAAGGAAATAGGCAACGTTTCGGGTCGAGATCCTTCTTCAGACTTCCAATAGTATTGATTAGCACGGGTGTCAGAGGTTATGGGGAGACGGCAGGAGAATGGGGTTAGATGGGAGAAATAGATCAGCCATGATCGAATGGGATAGTAGTCTTGATGGGCCGAATGGCCTAATTCCGCTCCGATCACATGATCTTATGAACATCATGTGTGGCGTGTACACACAGTGTGTGGGATCAACCCTTCTCTATGGTACCATTCACAGTTAGCATGCTGAATACATTTAGACCATTTACTGGATCGGGTAAAACACTTTATTCCGATCAGATTATTTAATGCTGTTCTCACGGGAGTGTCTGGCACTTAAAGTGGCAAAATGGACTCACAAAGTACATTGCGGTTTGGGCAGAGAGGGAGAGAGGCAGGGGGGGGGGGTCAAAGAAAGAGAGAAAGGCAGTGAGAGAGGGATGGGCAGAGAGAGTGAGAGAGAGGGGGGGAGAGAGAGAGGGGAAGAGAGAGTGAGGGAGGGAGAGAAAGAGAGAGAAAGAGAGAGACAGAGGGAGTGAGGCAGAGAGAGAGAAGCCAAGAGAGAGAGACCGAGAGGCAGACAGTGAGAGAGAGGCAGAAAGAGAGAGAGGGAGAGAGAGAGAGAGAGAGAGAGAGAGAGAGAGAGAGAGAGAGAGAGAGAGAGGGGCATTAGAATTTAATTCTTTCCCACTGTGATGAGGAAAGACTTCTGTGAAAAGTGAAGGAAGAAACTTCAGATGCTGGGTTTAAACTGAAGATAGACACAAAAAGCAGGACAGGCAGCATCGCTGGAGAGAAGGAATGTGTGACGTTTTGGGTCATAGAAACATAGAAAACATAGAAACATTAAAACATAGGAAATAGGTGCATGAGTAGGCCATTCGGCCCTTCGAGCCAGCACTGCCATTCAATATGATCATGGCTGATCATCCAAAATCAGTGCCCCGTTCTGGCTTTTTCCCCATATCCCTAGATTCCCTAAATGTTACTCTCTCCAGTGAATTGGCCTCCACTACTGTGGCAGAGAATTCCACAGATTCACAACTCTCTGGTTGAAAATGTTTTTCCTCGTCTCAGTCCTAAATGGCCTACCCCTTATTCTTAAACTGTGACCCCTGGTTCTGGACTCCCCCAACATGGGGAACATTTTTCCTGCATCTAGCCTGTCCAATCCTCCAATAATTTTATATGTTCCTATAAGATAACCTCTCATCCCTCTAAATTCCAGCGAATACAAGCCCAGTCAACCCATACTTTCATCAAACGTCAATCCCTCCATCCCGGGAATTAACCTGGTGAACCTACGCTGCACTCCCTCAATGGCAAGAATGTCCTTCCTCAAATTAGGAGACGAAAATTGCACACAATACTCCAGGTGTGGTCTCACCAGGGCCCTGTATAACAGCGGTGGGACCTCCTTGCTCCTAAACTCAAATCCTCAAACCTCAACCTTCTTCAGACTGAGGGTCAGGGAGAGAGAGACACAGAGATATGGAAGGGTAAGGCCAAAACGGCACCCATGCCTCCTCTCCAGAGATGCTGCCTGTCCTGCTGAGTTATTCCAGCTTTTTGTGTCTATCTTCGGTGTAAACCAGCATCTGCAGTTCCTTCCTATACAAGGCATAAAGTGCTGGAGTAACTCATCCGGTCAGGTAGCAACTCTGGAGAACGCGGATATAGGTGACAGTTTGGTTCGGGACCCTTCATCAGACGGTGGGTTGGGTCAAGTCGTCACATTTATTTATGTAGCACATTTAAAAAACAACTCTCGTTGGCCAAAATGCTTTACATTTGTTATAAGAATAGTATAAACAAACAAACTACATACATATATACACGTAGCCCTCGCTCAGTGGACGTCAGGAAAGGCTTGGGAGTATAGATAAGTTTTTAGTCTTGACTTAAAGGAATCGATGGAGGGGGCAGTTCTGATGGGAAGGGGGATGCTGCTGTTCCACAGTCTAGGGGCTGCAACCGCAAAGGTGCGCTCGCCCCTGAGCTTATGCCTAGATCGCGGGATATTCCGCCCCAAGTCGGCCGATCTGAGAGACCTGGAGGTGGAGTGGTGGGTGAGCAGACTTTTAATGTAGGAGGGGGCAAGCCCATTGTGGGCTTTGTAGACATAGAGGAGACATTGAAATGTATACGGAACCGCACAGGGAGCCAGTGGAGAGAGGCCAGGATCGGGGTGATGTGGTCTCTTTGTCGGATGCCCGTCAGGAGTATCGCTGCGGCGTTTTGGACCAGTTGCAGGCGGGACAGGGAAGATTGGCTGATGCCAGTGTAAAGGGAGTTGCAGTAATCTAGGCATATCAGAAGGATTATGAGCTGAATTGCACTGGACAAATCCCCATCTCCTTACAGTACCGTGCAGGAAGGAACTGCAGATGCTAGTTTGAACCGAAGATTTGTAGGCCCCTATAAATTGCCCCTTCTTCAGTCTCGACCCGAACCGTCACCTGTTCCATTTCTCCAGAGATGCTGCCTGACCCGCCGAGTAACTCCAGCTTTTTGTGTCTACCCTCATAGTAACCCTGAGCAGCAGCCGCGAGGCCTCACCAGTGTTGTCGCCATGGCAACTCCATGAGATGCAGTGGTCGCTGAGAGGCAGCTAGGCCTGAGGCGGCAGAAATAAAAGTCCCTGATGAACGTCCGACCGCACTCTCGAAACCCCTCCAACAATCGGGGGGATCTACAATGAATTGAAAAAATATTACAGAACTGTGAATTTTAAAATTAATTAAAGCAAATTAAAGGAAAATAAACTGACAACGGCCAGATCGTGGGAGTATCATTAATACAGCACAGAAACAGGCCCTTCAGCCCATAATGTGTAGGAAGGAACTGTGGATGCTGGGTTTCACCGAAGATAGACACAAAATGCTGTGTCAGGCAGCATCTCTGGAGAACATGGATAGGTGACGTTTCTGGTCAGAACCCTTCTTCACACTGCAATGTCCAGTTTATTTGTCACATACACATACGAGATGTGCAGTGAAATGAAAGTGGCAATGCTCGCGGACTTTTGTGCAAAAGACAAACAACCAAACAACCAAACAAACTATAAACACAATCATAACACACATATTCTTTTACATAATAAATAATGGAAGGAAAAACGTTCAGTAGAGTTAGTCCCTGGTGAGATAGGCGTTTACAGTCCGAATGGCCTCTGGGAAGAAACTCCTTCTCAACCTCTCCGTTCTCACCGCATGGCAACGGAGGCGTTTGCCTGACCGTAGCAGCTGGAACAGTCTGTTGCAGGGGTGGAAGGGGTCTCTCATGATATTGTTGGCTCTGGAGTTGCACCTCCTGATGTATAGTTCCTGCAGGGGGGCAAGTGAAGTTCCCATAGTGCGTTCGGCCGAACGCACTACTCTCTGCAGAGCCTTCTTGTCCTTGGCAGAGCAATTCCCAAACCAGATGGTAATGTTCCCGGACAAGATGCTTTCCACCGCCGCTGAGTAGAAGCACTGGAGGATCCTCGGAGACACTCTGAATTTCCTCAATTGCCTGAGGTGGTAAAGGCGCTGCCTTGCCTTACTCACGAGTGCTGAGGCGTGTGATGTCCATGTCATATCCTCGGAGATGTGGACTCCCAGATATTTAAAACAGTTCACCCTATCCACAGGATCCCCATTTATCCTCAATGGAGTGTACGTCCTCGGATGATGTGCCCTCCTAAAGTCCATGATCAGCTCCTTCGTTTTTTTGATGTTCAAGAGGAGGCTGTTATCCTGGCACCAGAGTGCTAGACCAGCCACCTCCTCCCGGTAGGCCTTCTCATCGTTGTCTGAGATCAGGCCCACCACCACAGTGTCATCAGCAAACTTAATTATTGAGTTGGAGCTGAACCTAGCCACACAGTCATGTGTGTTCAGGGAGTACAATAGGGGGCTGAGGACGCAACCCTGGGGTGATCCTGTGCTCAGGGTGAGGGACTTCGATGTATTCCCTCCCATCTTGACTACCTGGGGCCTGGCGGTGAGAAAGTCCAGGACCCAGGCACACAGGGAGGTGTTGAGCCCTAATTCCATTAGCTTCCCGGCCAGTCTGGTGGGGACTATCGTGTTGATGGCTGAACTGTAGTCTATGAACAGCATCCTCACGTAGCCCCCCTTCTGGCTGTCCAGATGGGAGAGAGCGGTGTACAAAACCTGGGAGACCGTGGATCTGTTCGGACGGTATGCGAACTGCAACGGGTCCATGTTCCGAGGGAGGAAGGCGCAGATGTGTTTCTGAACATGATGCTAAGTTAAAGTAATCTCCTCTGCCTGCTCATGATCATTTTCCCTCCATTTCCTGTATATCCATGTACCTATCTAAAAGCCTCTTCAACACCACTATTATATCTGTCTCACTAACCAACCTGAACAGTGCGTTCCAGGCACCACCCCCTCCTATGCAAAAAAACCCTCAAATCTCCTTTAAATGTTAACGATGTTGGTTGAAAGATAACTATCAGTTGATTGATTGAAAGATACAGCATGAAAACAGGCCCTTCGGCCCATTGAATTCATGCTGACCATTGATCACCCATTCACACTAGTTCTGTGCTATCCCGCTTTCGCATTGACTCCCTACACACTTGGGGGCTATTTATAGGGGCCTACAAACCTCTGTGTTTTGAAGATGTGGGAGGAAACCAGACCAGCCAGAAGGATCCCACTAGTTCACAGGTAGAACGTGCAAACTCCACAAAGACAGCCCCTGAGGTCGGAATTGAACCCAGGTCTCTGGCGCTGTAAAGCAGCAGCACTACCAGCAGCACCATCGTGCCAGGACTCTTCGATGAGGTCTCCTGCCCCTCAGTTTAGGAAGCAAGGCCTTGTATTATCATTCTGTCCAGAAGACAACACCTTCAGCTGGTAACCACCTGGAAAGCAGTGGTGGAATTGGCGAGCAGAAGTATCTAGGAGGAAGATATAGCCGATGCATCAGGCCCATTACATGCGGCACTGTTGGACAACACAGGGAGACTCCTGAAGGAACGTCCTTTAATTCTGAGACTATGACCTCTGGTGCTAGACTCTCCCACTAGTGGAAACATCATCTCCACATCCACTCTATCTAGACAGGGAGTCTCGGACAGAGGTGGAACGTCAGTAGAAAGCCCAATACAACCAGGGGGAGCCTCAGCAACACAAATGCGCTGATGTGGGCGATCTCAATGACATGATCTCTCTCCCCCCCCCCTCCCCCTCCCCCCTCCCCCCAGGAGATGAGTCATAGAGTGATACAATGTGCAAACAGGCCCTTCGGCCCAACGTCCACACCGGCCAGCATGTCCCAACTACACTAGTCCCACCTGCCCGCGTTTGGTCCATATCCCTCCAAACCTGTCCTACCCAATGTATGCCTGACCGTTTCTTAAACGTTAGGATAGTCCCAACCTCTACTACCTCCTCTGGCAGCTTGTTCCATACACCCCCCCCCCCCCCCCACGCTTTTACCCCTCAGATTCCTATTCAATTGACTCTGTGGCTGAGGTGTAACTCACCCGGCGACCCACTCTGACAGGTTCCACCGTTACCCGGGCATGGAAGAGTCAGGAAGGGCCCAACCCACCCCATCCCTGTCACGCCCCGCCCGCACATCTCGTTGGTAAATACGTGCCTCCCAGTGGAACTAACTCCTCCGTGCCAACTAGCTTTCGTGTCCGAACTTGTTGGAGCATGGTTTGAATCAGTACCTCTGGCCTCTGTGGAGGATGAGGAGTACAGTGTTGTGTTTGTTAGTGGCTCAGTCCTTGCCAGGAGGTTGTGGGGGTGGTGGCAAGGCAGAGTTTAATGATTTGCAGTGGGACTAAGTACAGGCCAGAGTTTCCCTGTTTTAAACAGCATGCACGCCACACCAAATAAATCAGTGGCAATCCAAAAGGGTTGTGCTGACAACATCCTGCAAGCTCTCAGCTCAAGTCCAATCCAGTTTTCTCAAAGGAAGCCTTTCTTTCTGGATTTGGGGTGGGCACAGTGACGTAGCTGACATACCTCGCAACATCAGCGACCCTGAACTCCCGGTGCTGCCTGTGTGGAGTTTGCGTGTTATCCCTGTGACTGTGTGGGTTACCTCCAGGGTTTCTGGCTTCCTCCCACATCCATTAGACCGCAAGACCTTCGGTTCTGAAGAAGGGTCTCGACCCGAAACGTCACCTATTCCTTTTCTCCAGAGTTGCTGCCTGACCCGCTGAGTAAACTCCAGGTAGGAGATAGGTGAAGTTTCGGGGTCGAGACCCTCCTTCAGATTTTTTAGACTTCCTAGCCAAAAATACAAAGTGCTGGAGTAAATCAGCGGGTCAGGCAGCATCTCTGGAGGGCATGGACAGATGACGTTTCGGGTCGGGACCCCTCTAAAACTGAGAGTACGCCGTACCATTTATTCAGTGATTCAATGATACTTCATTTTCACGTGTACCGAGGTACAGTGAAATGGCTCGGCGCCGAGTTGGGAGCCGGCGTGGGCAGGTCCTCTGTCCTCAGCAAGCGCAACTAGCTGGGATATAAAAGTTATTAAATATAATCCAGTGTATCCAATTTATTTTTATCATTTAAAAATAAATTGGATAGGTACATGGACGGGAAAGGAATGGAGGGTTATGGTCTGAGTGCAGGTAGATGGGACTAGGTGAGAATAAGTGCCCGGCACGGACTAGAAGGGCCGCGATGGCCTGTTTCCGTGCTGTAATTGTTATATGTTATATGTTATAATGAGATATGAGCTGGAGTCACAGATGCTGGAACAGCAAGACTTTCATCTGCCTGGATAGCACGCAACAAAAACCCTGTCACTGTACCTCAGTACACGTGACAATAAACTAAACTAACTAACTAATAGAGTCATAGAGTCATACAGCATGGAAGCCTCTGGGCCCAACGCATCCACACTGACCAAGAGGTCCCATCTAAACTCATCCCATTTGCCCACATTTGGCCCACATCCCTCTAAACCTTTCCATTCTACGTACCTGTCCAAATGTCTTTTTAAGTGTTGTTGTTAGGCCTGCCCCAACTATCTCCACTGGCAGCTCGGTCCATATACCCACCACCCTCTGAGTGAAAAAGTTGCCCCTTAGTGAAAATCCATCCCCACAGCCTTCTGACAAGGAATGAGCAACCAACAAAAACAACATTGTAAACCTCATCCTCTGCAGAGGCCAGAGGTACTGATTCAAACCCTGTTCCAACATTAAATCTTTCCCCTCTCACCTTAAAGTTCTTGAGTTGGAGAAACTCAATGAGCCAGGCAACATCTGCGGAGGGAAATTAAGAGACAACATTTTAGGATTCTTCTTCTCTTCAGCCTACCCAGCTAAGTTCCCGTTTTATTTTAACGAAAGGTACTGGCTGCTACATGTAAATAAGGAGTTGTGCAATGGCAAGCATCAACTGGGATGGATTATTTTATTCTTTAGCATCTAATGGGCGCTTGTCTGTACGGAGTTTGCACGTTCTCCCTGTGACCTGCATGGGTTTTCTCTGAGATCTTCGGTTTCCTCCCGCACTCCAAAGTCATACACGTTGGCTTGGTATTAATGTAAACTTGTCCCAAGTGTGTATAGGGCAGTGTTAGTGTGCAGGGATCGCTGATCGGTGCGGACTCAGTGGGCTGAGCTGGATCAAAATACCAAACTAACCTACACTGATCTTAATTTCTTCGTTTTTCAAGCAGCCTTCATGTTCTTTCGTCTGAAGAAGGGTTCCGACCTAAAACGTCGCCTGTCCCTTTTCTCCAGAGATGCTGCCTAACCTACTGAGTCGCTTCAGCATTTTGTGTCTATCTTCGGTGTAAACCAGCATCTGCAGTTCCTTCCTACGCACTTCTTGTTCAACAGGTTTGCTCTGATCTGCAAAGGCGAGGATTAGTTAATCTCCCACGGTCTATAGTTCGTGCAATCATGTGGTCTTCTGATCCATAAATGAGGCTGAGATAATTGTTCCAATTATGGTTGTGGGACTAGTTTGGTGGTTTGAGGTTTAATACACAGTTGTTGGTGTAAACATGTCACCAAAAGAGACATTCTTTGCAATTGGCACTACTCCCTCCGCTCAAGGCACCCAACTTTCTTTCTCAAAGATATCAACCAATTTAGACTTAAATTTAGGCTTTAGATTTTAGAGAAACAGAGTGGGAACAGGCCCTTCAGCCCACCGTGGCCGCTCCGACTAGCGATCACCCCGTACACAAACACTAGGAACAATTTACAATTTTTGCCGAAGGCAATTAAGCTACAAATCTGGAGTGTGGGAGGAAACCGGAGCACCCGGAGAAAACCCACGCAGTCATACGGAGAACATACAAACTCAGTTCAGACAGCACCCGTAGTCAGGATCGAACCCGGGTCTCTGGCGCTGTAAAGCAGCAACTCCACCGCTGCCCTTCCTGTTGTCTCTTTCCAATTGATCACTGTGTTCTCATGGCCCAGGACCCTGAAGCTACACCTGTGGCCATGGTGGGCAGGAGGTGCACACTCATTATGATGGAGGAGAGTGGTATCTTTCCAAGAGGTTGACTTGGAGAAGGACATCTTTTGGGTGCAGAACCCCCTATTTGTTGCCCTTGCCCTTCTAAATAGTGGACGGTGTGATTTTGGGGTGGTGTTGATGGAGTGACCACAGAGCAACTTGTGGATGGTACACACACCATCGATTCATGAGATCATACGTCATTGGTGCAGAATTCGGCCATTCGATCACAGCTGATCAACCTTCCCCCCCCTCAACCCCATCCTCCCTCCTTCCCCCCCTAACCCGACACCTTCACTAATCAAGAATCTGTCACTCACCACCTTAAAACCACTCAATGACATGGCCTGCACAGACGTGTGTGATAATGAATTCCACAGATTCATCACCCTTTGACTAAAGACATTCTCGTCTTTTTATAGATACAACCTTTTATTCTGAGGCTGTGACCTCTGGTCCTAGACTCTCCCACCGGTGGAAACATCCTCTCCACATCCACTTTGTCTGGGACTTTCTCCATTCGGTAAGTTTCAATAAGGTCCCTCTCATTCTTCTAAACCCAGCCACTGTGCATCTGCGATGATAGACACAAAAAGCTGGAGTAACTCAGCGGGACAGGCAGCATCTCTGGAGCGAAGGAATGGGAGACGTTTCGGGTTGAGACCCTTCTTCAGACCTGTGATGGATGGAGCGAATATTTAAAATGGTGGACGGCAATATAATCAAGTGGGTTCAAGGGTCAAGAGCATTTATTGCCACATGCACCAGCATTGAAACAAATAATTGCTCACGGCTGCTTGACAGGCCCATTAACGCATTAACTGATAAATACGATTGTAATAATAATTAATACAATCAAATTAATGATCAATAATACAAGGTAAGCAGACTTTTGTAGTGCAAAACTGAAGTATGTGGTGCGACCAAAACAAAGCCCATAGTCAGCAAGATCATAGTTGCTGAGGTCGGGCTTGGTTAGGGTTGTACAATGTGTCCAGGACTCCAATGGATGGAGGGAGGAAGCTGTTCTTGAACCTGGATGTCAAAGTTTTCAGGCTCCTGTACTTTCTTATCAATAGTAGTAGGAGGATGAGAATGTGGCAAGGGTGGTTTGGGCCTTTAATGATATTAGCTGCCTTTTTGAGGCAACACTTCTCTTAGGTCCCTTGATTTAAGTTTTATTTTAGAGATATAGTGCGGAAACAGGCCCTCCGCGGCGACCAGCGATCCCCGCATATTAACATAGAAAATAGGTGCAGGTGTAGGCCATTTGGCCCTTCGAGCCAGCACCACCATTCACCATGATCATGGCTGATCATCCAATATCAGTAAACCGTTCCGGCTTTTTCCCCATATCCCTTGATTCCATTAGCCCTACGAGCTGAATCTAACTCTCTTTTGAAAACATCCAGTGAATTGGCCTCCACTGCCTTCTGTGGCAGAGAATTCCACAGATTCACAACTCACTGACTGAAAAAGTTTTTCCTCATCTCAGTCCTAAAATGGCCAACCCCTTATTCTTAAACTGTGTGACCCCTGGTTCTGGACTCCCCCAACATCGGGAACATTTCCCCTGCATCTAGCCTGTCCAATCCTCAAAGATTTTTATATGTTTCTATAAGATTCCCTCCCATCCTAAATTTCAGCGAATACAAGCCCAGTCGACCCATTCATTCATTGACACTGTCCTCCAAACACTGGGGACAATTTTCTTTACATTTACCAAGCCAATTTGCCTACATACCTGTACATCTTTGGATGCGTGGGAGGAAACCGAAGATCTTGGAGAAAACCCACGCGTTGGCGGGGAGAACATACAAACTCCGTACAGACAGCACCCCGGAGTCGGGATCGAACCCGGGTCTCCGGCACCATGGTGAGCAAGCCACACAAAGTGCTGGAGGGACTCAGCAGGTCAGGCAGCATCTTTGGAGGCAATAGACAGGCGATGTTTCAGGTGTGATCCTGCTGAGTTTCTGGTCAGTCATCAACAGCTGGATGTTGATGGTGGATGACTTGCACATTGGAACACTCACCATAGCTGCTGATCTGCTCAGTAATAAATGGCCCGTTCTCAGCTTAATGAATTAATTAAGTATTTACTTTATTAATCCACAGACGTAGAGGTTTGTAAATTAATTGGCTTGGTATAATTGCAAATTGTCCCTGGTGTATGTAGGATAGTGTTAACCGGTGGTCGGTGCAGACTCGGTGGGCCGGAGAGCCTGTATCTCTAAACTCAAAGAAATTCAACTAATTCATGGTCATTTCTCATTTTATTGTCCCATTTAAAGTTTAATTAAAAAACAAAATATTGCAGATGCCAGAAAGTTGAAATTCAAACTAGAGGTGCTGGAAACTCTCAGAGAATACGTCTCGACGTTTACGTCTCAGCTGCTGATGAAAGGCTGTGGGCCTGAAATATTCTCTCTGTGTTGCTCTCCACCGATGCCGCCTGGCCTGCAAGGACTTTATGATTTACGTTTTCTTGGTTTACGTTGTCTTGGTCTAGTTTATACGTTCTCCCCGTGACCTTGTGGGTTTTCTCCGGGTGCTCCGGTTTCCTCCCACATCTCCAAAGTTGTACAGGTTTGTAGGTTCATTGGCGTTGGTAAAGATTGTAAATTGTCCCTAGTGTTGCAGGTTAGTGTTATGCCCCTGTCCCACTTAGGAGACCTGAACGGAAACCTCTGGAGACTTTGCGTCCCCACCCAAGGTTTCCGTGCGGTTCCCGGAGGTTGCAGGTGGTTGCCGGAGGTTGCGGGTAGTGGAAGCAGGTAGGGAGACTGACAAAAACCTCCGGGAACCTCCGGGAAACCGCACAGAAACCTTGGGTGGGGCGCAAAGTCTCCAGAGGTTTCCATTCAGGTTTCCTAAGTGGGACAGGGGTATACGTGTACGGGGTGATCGCTGGTCGGGGCGGACTTGATGGGCCAAAGGGCCTGGTTCTATGCTTCATATCTAAACTAAACTAAACTAAATAAAAATAAACTAAGCTAAGCTAAGGAATATTTTGGCAGCTCATTTAAAACGTTTGTATCACAACCAGATAGAGGCGCATTCTCAGGTTAAAATGTAGCCTGGAAACATTTACAGCATAATAAACGCAGTCAATTGGAAATTCTGCTTTGAGTGACGGGGAGTGGAGAGTGCAGTTGAAACAAGGGGATTGCACGCAGGAGGGGCTGGAAGTCATCACGTCATCTGGACGTCAATGGTCTGGTGAGTGATGGAGCAAGAGGACCACTTCATCACTGTGACACGTCTGGACTGATTCAGTCCATGCTGCCCCCATTATAAACGCCCACATGTCTAGTTACTGTCAGCATCATCAACGACACACTCACGGGCATGGAAAATAGAGAGAGAGAGAGAGAGAGAGAGAGTGAGAGAGAGAGAGAGAGAGAGAGAGAGGGGAGAGAGAGAGAGGAGAGAGAGAGGAGAGAGAGAGGAGAGGAGAGAGGAGAGGGAGAGGGAGAGAGAGGGAGAGGGAGAGGGAGAGGGAGAGGGAGAGGAGGGAGAGGGCTGAGGGACGAGGGAAGAGGGAGAGGGCAGACGAGGCCGAGGAGAGGGGAGAGGGAGCGGGAGAGGGCGAGGATGAGGGAGAGGGAGAGGGAGAGGAGAGGGAGAGGGAGAGGGAGAGGGAGGGGAGGGGGGGAGGGGGAGGGGGAGGGGATAGGGGCAGAGAGGGGGCTGAGGGGGAGAAGGCGGGAGAGGGAGGAGGGCGAGAGGGGGAGAGGGGAGAGAGAGATGGGGGAAGGGCAAAGACTAGGGGAGAGCAGACAGAGAGAGGGGGGAGGGCAAAGAGTAGGGGAGAGCAGACAGAGAGAGGGGGAGGGCAAAGAGTAGGGGAGAGAGATAGAGAGAGAGGGGGAGAGACTAGGGGAGGGAGGATGAGAGAGAGCGAGACAGAGAAAGAGAATAGAGAGAGAGAAGAAGAGAGAGGAGAGAGATAGAGACAGTGAGAGAGAAAGAGAAAAAGAGAAGCAGAGAGAGAGAGAAAGAGAAAAAGAGAGAGAGAGAGGGCAGGGGCAAAACTGTAGGTAAGAGAGAAAGGGAATAGTGGGAGAGAGAAAGAGAGAGAGGGAGAGGAGGGTAGAAGCAAATGGAGAGAAAGGGGAGAGATGGAGAGGGGGAGAATGAGGAAGAGAGAAAGAAAGAGGGAGAACGATGGGGAGGAAGGAGGCAGAGGATGGGGGGGAGAGGAAGGGAGAGAGAGGGGGATTGAGAGGAGGAAAGTGTGGGAATAAGAGGGAGGGTTATGGTTAGGGTTACTAAGAGGGAAAGGGTGAGAGGGAGAGAGGGAGAGAGGGGGGAGAGGAGGAAAGAGGGAGGAATAGCCAGAGAGAGAGAGAGCGAGAGAGAGAGAGAGAGAGAGAGAGAGAGAGAGAGTGCTCAGTCACCGCCCAGTCGCTGTGGTACTCATTCTTTTTGTGCATAATTGCTACTAATGTGCGACCCCTTAATAGGGAGCAAGCACCCTTTACTCTCACAGAATGTAAAGAATCACTTAGCCTGTTGGATGAGAACTTTAAAAAATGGTGGGGGTGGGGAGTTTGTTGAAGAGAGGATTTGTTAATTGTCCTTTCAAACCTAATGTAGCTGACGTGCTTGTTTGCGGGAGATTCTGTTCTGACCCTTCCTGCAAGTAAATTTAATTGACACCCACCAAGGACATGGCCCTGCTGGGAATGGGCAAGTGTAGCCTTTAATTAAATCTCTCAATGGGCCGCTGCTGTAAGAGCAGCCCAGACACTACTCTTCATCAGACTGTTCACCAGACTGATTCCTGGGATGGCAGGACTTTCATATGAAGAAAGATTGGATAGACTCGGCTTGTACACGCTAGAATTTAGAAGATTGAGGGGGGATCTTATAGAAACTTACAACATTTTTAAGGGGTTGGACAGGCTAGATGCAGGAAGATTGTTCCCGATGTTGGGGAAGTCCAGAACTAGGGGTCACAGTTTAAGGATAAGAGGGAAGTCTTTTAGGACCGAGATGAGAAAATCATTTTTTACACAGAGAGTGGTGAATCTGTGGAATTCTCTGCCACAGAAGGTAGTTGAGGCCAGTTCATTGGCTATATTTAAGAGGGAGTTAGATGTGGCCCTTGTGGCTAAAGGGATCAGGGGGTATGGGGAGAAGACAGGTACAGGATACTGAGTTGGATAATCAGCCATGATCATATTGAATGGCGGTGCAGGCTCGAAGGGCCGAATGGCCTACTCCTGCACTTAATTTCTATGTTTCTATGTTTCATCCTGAGTTTGATTTCTCCACCCAATATCGCTCCCACTTTAAATTTTTTTTAAATTTCGTTTACTTTTAAGAGATACAGGCCCTTTTCCACCCGTCGTGTCCGCGCCGACCAACGGTCACCCCGTACACTAGCGCCACCCTACACACACGAGGGCCAACCAACGGTCACCCCGTACACTAGCGCCACCCTACACACACGAGGGCCAACCAACGGTCACCCCGTACACTAGCGCCACCCTACACACACGAGGGCCGATTTACAATTTTACCGAAGGCAATTAACCTACAAACCTGCACGTCTTTGGAGTGTGGGAGGAAACCGGAGCACCCGGAGAAACCCACGTGGTCACGGGGAGAACGTGCAGTACAATCTCCGTTCAGGCAGCTCCCGTAGTCAGGATCGAACCCCTGTATCCGGCACGCCAAGACCATCGATCACTAGTTCTATTTTATGCCACTTTCCTATCCAGACCTCAACACATTGGGGACAATTTACAGAGGCCATCCCCCCATACAACAGCGGTATCCTACACGTTACGGACAATTTAATATTTTACCGAAGCCAATTAACTTACAAACCCCCAAGTATTTGGATGGATGTGGGAGGTGACCGGAGCACCCGGAAGAAACCCACGCAGTCACAGGGAGATCGTGCAAACTCCACACAGACAGCACCCGAGGTCGGGGTCGAACCAGGCTCTCTGGAGCTGTGAGGCAGCAACTCTACCAGCTGCGCCACTGTGCCACCCTCCAATGGCATCCAAGGTCTATGAATCACACACATCTGACCTCCCTGTGTTACACTGGCGTTTACTGATCCAACAACCTCAGGAACTTGTATATCACCAGTACATTTATCACGATAATATGCGTTGTCGATGTTCAAAAAAAAATGTGTTAATTAAATGGGGCAGGTTAGACCCTTAAACACCTTAGTTGGACACAAAATCCTAGAGTACCAGCAGGTCAGGCAGCATCTGTGGAGAAAAGGAATAGGTGACGTTTCGGGGTGGGTTCCTTTCTTCAATACAATGATTAATCATTGACCAATCAATGATTTTGTGTCTAGTCTAAACCAGCGTCTGCAGTTCGTGCCAACACCTTAAACACCTTAAGCAGCTTATAGGATGATGAGAGGAGGAAGGAACTGCAGGTGCTGGTTTAAACCGAAGCTAGACACAAAAAGCTGGAGTAATTCAGCGGGACAGGCAGCATCTCTGAAGGGAAGGAATGGGCGACGTTTCGTGTCGAGACCCTTCTTCAGAAGCCTCACCCATTACTTCTGCCTGTCTAGCTGAGTTACTTCAGCTTTTTGTGTCAACTAAAGGATGACAATCCTTCATCGACACAAGCAGCGAGATCGCGGTGTGTCTTCAAAAAACCCATTAGGTGTCACCATTAGTGTCCCAAACATGAGTCAACATAGAGTCACATAATGATGCTGGAACAGGTCACGAGCACGTTAGTTAAAGTCGCCGACACTCCCAATTACGACACTCATGAATGTAGAGGCGCTGAAAATGTCGCAAGACTTTGGCGCTGTTCTTGTTTTTGTATATTTAAAAATTCTAAATAAAGATTATTTTTGGAGAAAAAAAAGTTCAACATTGATACAGAGCATCTGAAAAGATGCAGAGTTGCTGCATTACAGCGCCGGGTTTAATAGACTGGTACATGGATAGGAAATAAATCAAAGCCAAATGCAGGGAAATGGGAGTGGCGTAGATAGACATCTTGGTCGGCATGCCTGAGTTGGGCTAAGGGCTTATTTCCATTCTAAATGATTCTGTGACTTGGTGCCTCAATCCCATTAAAGGTTTGGCAGTAATTCACGTACACAAAAAATAAGCGTCACTTATCTCCTTCCACGCCAGTTATTGCACAGATAATGAAGAGCAATTATTGAATTTGACTATAAAACCCACAGACAGGACGTGCTTCAGGGTGTGTGTGTGTGTGTGTGTGTGTGTGTGTGTGTGTGTGTGTGTGTGTGTGTGTGTGTGTGTGTGTGTGTGTGTGTGTGTGTGTGTGTGTGTGTGTGTGCGCGGATACATGTGTGCATGCATGAATGGTCGTGTGTGTTGTGCACTTGTGTGTGTGTGTGTGTGTGTGTGTGTGTGTGTGTGTGTGTGTGTGTGTGTGTGTGTGTGTGTGTGTTGTGCACTTGTGTGTGTGTGTGTGTGTGCACCCATGTGAGTGTGCGCGTGTCTTTGTGTGTATGTGTCTGTGTGTGTGTTGCGTGCATGTGTGTGTGAGAGTGTCTGTGTGTGCACCCATGTGTATGTGTGAGTCCATGTGTCTGCATGTGTGTGGGTGAGAGTGTGTTTGTATCAGTGTATGTGTGGCTGTATGTGTGTGTGCATGTGTGTGTGCGCACGTGTGGGCGTGCATGTGTATGTGTGCGCACGGCATGTGTGTGAGCGTGGGTGTGTGCACGCGCGCATGTGTGTGAGCCGAGGTACTTTAAGCTGTCAAGATATCCAATCACCTCTTTGTTGTGCATATGACCACCTCCTCTGCATCATCTCAAATTACTTAATTTATTTTAATTGAAGACAGCTCTGTCTTCAACACCTTCATTCCAACTCCATTCAATCCCGTATTCTTGGAGCTGGGACTCGTTACCCACCTCTGCAACTGGATCCACAACTTCCTGAAAAATAGAAACAGTCAGTAAAGATAGGTGATAGAACATCTGCCATGTTTATTCTCAATGTGGGGGCGTTCTAAGCAGAACTCAGCCCCTTACTATACTCCCCATACATCCACAACTATATACCCAGCTAACCAATTCCATTTCAGCAGCTTGAATGCAAGAGAAAAAGACAAAGAGCTGGAGTAACTCAGTGGGTCAGGCAGCATCTGTGGAGTGAATTGGCAGGCAATGTTTTGGGTTAAGACCCTTTAGTTTAGTTTAGTGATACAACATGAAAACAGGCCCTTCGGCCCACTCAGTCCATGCTGACAATCGACCATCGGTATACAAGTTCTTGGTGATCCCACTCTCACGCACTCCCATCACACGGGGAAATTTTCAGAGGCCAATTAACCTACAAACCCGCACAGCTTTGGGATGTAGCAGTAAATCAAAACACCCGGAGGAAACCCACGCGGTCACAGAGAGAACGCGCAAACTCCACGCAGACAGCACCTGAGATCAGGACTGAACCCGGGTCTCTTGCGTTGAGAGGCAGCAGCTCTACCAGCAATGCCCAAAGTTTTGCTCAAGATTCCAGCATTTCGTTCTTCTTATCGAGTCCACATCACAAGATTAGAAATTGTTCAGCCAGAGCTGAACACATTTCTCGGCATCTGCGTACAATGGCGTCTTGCGCTTCTTGTGCGTGGTGCTGGAACGATTGGTGGAAACAGGGCCGCGACATCAACGCTCTTTCCTTGACCCCAGCATCTCATTGAATCCGATCGAATCCCATTGAAACCTACGGAATAGTGAAAGGCCTTGATAAAGGAGACATTTTCAGTAATGGGAGAGTCCAGAACCAGAGTCCAGAACCAGCCTCAGTAAAGGACGGACATTTAGAATGGAGGTGAGAAGGAATTTCTTTAGCCAGAGGGTGGTGAAACTGTGGAATTCATTGCCGCAGGTGGCTGTGGGAGGGGGCCAAGATATTGGGTATTTTTAAAGCTGAAATTGGTAGGTGCTGGATTGATAAGGGTGTCTAAGGTTATGGGGAGAAGGCCTAGTGAGACCACACCTGGAGTATTGTGTGCAGTTTTGGTCCCCTAATTTGAGGAAGGACAATCTTGCTATTGAGGGAGTGCAGCGTAGGTTTACAAGGTTAATTCCCGGGATAGCGGGACTGTCATATGCTGAGAGAATGGAGCAGCTGGGCTTGTACATTCTGGAGTTTAGAAGGATGAGAGGGTATCTCATTGAAACATATAAGATTGTTAAGGGCTTGGGCACGCTAGAGGCAGGAAACATGTCCCCGATGTTGGGGGAGTCTAGAACCAGGGGCCACAGTTTAAGAATAAGGGGTAAGCCATTTAGAACGGAGACGAGGAAACACATTTTCTCACAGAGAGTTGTGAGTCTGTGGAATTCGCTGCCTCAGAGGGCGGGGTGGAGGCAGGTTCTCTGGATGCTTTCAAGAGAGAGCTAGAGAGGGCTCTTAAAAATAGCGGAGTCAGGGGATATGGGGAGAAGGCAGGAACGGGGTACTGATTGGGGATGATCAGCCATGATCACATTGAATGGCGGTGCTGGCTCGAAGGGCCGAATGGCCTACTCCTGCACCTATTGTCTCTTGTCTATTGTCTAAGGCAGGAGAATGGGGTTGAGAGGGAAAAATAGATCATCCGTGATCAAATGGCGGAGTAGACTCGATGGGCCGAACAACCTAACTCTGCTACAATGCCTGCTGGTCATACGGTCATCTGCGGTTGTTCGTTAATGGCCCAAGAGGTTATGTTCACTGCATTACACTAACTGAGGGAGCAGGGACGTGCAGGCAGTAGAATGTTCCATTAATAAGTTCACACAGAGCTGAGGCGACCCATTGTAGGGTGCCGGTTCTTTCCCAAGCTCCGTCTGACTAATACCTACCGCCAACGTGAAGACAAACAGATCGTCCGCATTGATTCCCCTGTAATAGTCGCCGCATTATCCCATTCATCTCCGGATACACTGATTGTTCTGCTGGTGAGTCTTGAACTGAAGTTGACCAGAGCATCAGACGCATCACGCACTGCAGAATCTTTGATGTGGTGTAAATGCCATAAAATCCTTCCTGAACAAAATGCACTTTTCTCTTTCTGCCCTCTCCCCGCCTCCCCACCCACCACTTATTGGCTGTACATTAGTGGCTGAAGTCACATATGCTGAATGCGAGGGGGATTCATAAATCAAGATCACTTAGTAAGAAATATTCAGGGGGGGGGGGCAAGGAGGGGGGGGGAGGACACACAGTGGGACAGATAAGGGCCCTCCTGAGTCTGTGACCCAGCAGTGGAGGAATTCATCACAGTGTCACTCTTTCTCACAGAGGCAACAAAGATCTCGGGGGCTGCGATCGACTTTGTGCAAAGTTGGCACTTTGTCCCGCTGACAAAGGCGGACAAAGGCGGAGTGCTGGTATCCCAGCCAGAAGTAAACTCTGCACAGCTGTGACCAATGCCAACACAGCTCCCATCAATATGGAGTGACCCCGGTCTCTACAGCAACCCGCTGTCTCGTTAAACTTCCACAGACTTCCCCCGACAAAGCTGCCAAAGACCCCTTTGTCAGCTCGGAAAATCTTAAATATTTCATTAGCTTTTGCTCCCCCCCCCCCCCCCCCCCCTCTCCCTTGCCCCTCCCTTCCCCAACTCCTCTCGCCCTCCTTTCCCCTCTCCCTCTCTTCATCTCGACTCCTTTTTTCTTATAAAGTGTACTTTTGCTCAGTCTAAAAACCTTGGGCTAACAAAGGATTAGCAGCGAGTGCAGGGGGAAATGTTATAGAAGCTCAAAGCAAATGAAGCGCGTGTAGTGTCCATGCAAAGTTGCCTTTTAGTCACTTACTTGAAAGTTTCAATCAGGTGTCGGCCTCAGCTAATCTCCTAATGCTACTGGGCACTGTAGGAGAAAGAAAAAAGCTGCCCTCAGACTGTAACTAGGTGAAGGAATTTGTGTCTAGTTTGTAGCAACCACGCTTTGTGTGATTTCGAGTTACTGTATCTTCCCTCAAATGCGACCCGGACCCGGAGACTTCTGAGAGAGCGGATTTGAATCCACGAAACGTGCCAGCGGTGAAGTTTCCAGACGCCGTTCAGCAAGTGTGCCAGCTTGTCCAGAGACAAACTCACTCACTCTGGGTGTGTGAGAAGGAGCTGCAGGCGCTGGTTTGAAACCGAAGATAGACACAAAAAAGCCAGAGTTAAGGGCCTGTCCCACTCTCACGAACTAATTCACGACCTCTGCCGAGTTTGCCCTTAACTCATACCCGCAGCATGGTCGTCACGAGGTCGTAGGTAGGTCTTAGGTAGGTCGTGATGCTAGTCGTAGGTACTCGTGGCATCAAGTAGGTCGGGGCGTTTTTCTAGCCTGATGAAAAATGTCCACCAGTAAAAAAGGTCATGAATTAAGTCGTGAAAGTGGGACAGGCCCTTAACTCAGCGGGACAGGCAGCATGGGTGGCGTCTCCCATTCCTTCTCTCCAGAGATGCTGCCTGAGTTACTCCAGATTTTTGTGTCTAAACTCACTCTGGGCTGAGTTGCCCCATCCTATTCTGAGGTTATTCTAGCTTTTCTGTACAGAAGTAAGGAGGGAACACCAGTGAGGCATCTTGGTGCAGCTTTGGTTTGTAGATAGGCCATGGAAACAGGTCCTCCCACCCACTGAGTCCATGCCGGCCACCAATCTCCCATTCACGCTAGTTCTGCAGGTCCCGACCCGAAACGTCACCAATCCTTGTTCTCCAGAGGTACTGCAATACCCGCTGAGTCACTACAGCACATAGAGATATGGATAAGATAGACAGTCTGAACCTTTTTCCCCAGGGTGAAAGTGTCAAAGACCAGAGAGTGTAGCTTCAAGGCCAGAGGAAGAAAGTTCAAAGGAGATGTGTGAGGCAGGTTTTTTACACAGTGAGTGGTGGGTGCCTGGAATACACAGCCGGGGGTGGAGGTGGAGGTAGATACAATAGTGGAATCACAGAGTCTTTGAGAGGGGCACATCAATGTGCAGGGAATAGAGGGATGTGGCTCACGTGCAGACTGAGAAGATTCACACGGCATTATGTTTGTCTCACACAGTGCGGGGACAAGGATCTGGACCTGTGCTGCACTCTACGATGCTCTGCGTTCCATGGTCCATGTTGAGCCCGGTGATCTAGACTGCAACTCCAGCTGTAGGGAGTGATCACTGTCTAGCCTGCTCTCTCTGTATCCCACGCACGGCACTATGATGAAGATGGGTGGGAAGATATCCTTCGTGCAAAGGATTAATGCTTGCCCTTCACTAAAACAGGGCATATCATATTGTGTGTGTGTGTGTGTGTGTGTGTGTGTGTGTGTGTGTGTGTGTGTGTGTGTGTGTGTGTGTGTGTGTGTGTGTGTGTGGTGTGGTGTGTGTGTGGGTGTGGGGGTGTGTGTGTGGGTGTGGGGTGTTTGGGGTGTATGGGTGGGGTATGGGTGTGTATGTATAGGGGTGTGTGAGGTGATGTGTGTAGTGTGGGTATGGGTGGGTATGTGGGTGTGTGTGTGTATGCATGTGTGTGTATGTATGTGTGTGTGTGGGTGTGTGGTGTAGGGGGTGTGGGTATTGAGGTGTAGTGTATATGTGTAAGTGTGTATGTGTATGTGTATATGTGTGTGTAGTGTGTGTGTGTGTGTGTGGTGTGTGTGTGGTGTGTGTGTGTGTGTGTGTGTGTGTGTGTGTGTGTGTGTGCATGTGTGTGTGTGTGTATGTGGGTATATGTGTGTGTGTGTGTGTGTATGCGCGTGCATGTGTGCATGTTTGTGGGATTTTGCTGTGTGTTTCCTGCACTGCCACAGTGATTGCATTTCAAAAATACCATGTTGGTTATAAAGCTCATATAAATGTCCACACTGAGGTGGTGAAGGACTATTAGACTGGTTCAGAATTAATCCATTCGGCCCATCAGATCTTCTCCGCCATTCAATCATGGTTGATCTATTTTTCTCTTGCCTTCTCTCTGTGACGTCCTTCCTAATCAAGAATCTATCAACCTCACCTTAAAAATACCTGACGTCTTGGTCTCCAAAGATAGACACGAAATGCTGGAGTAATTCAGCGGGTCAAGCAGCATCTCTAGAGAAAAAGAATGGGTGACAGTCTGAAGAAGGGTCTCGACTTGAAATGTCGCCTTATTCATTTTCTCCAGAGATGCTGCCTGACCCGCTGAATTCCTCCACATTTTTGTGTCCATCTTCAGTATCCAGTAACCAGCACCTGCAGTTCCATCGACACACTTTGTCTGTCGCCATAGCATTCATTCATTCATCATCATTGAAAACATTAGCGGCACAGTGGTGCTGGTTTCCAACGGAAACGGTGACGGACGCACCGCACATCTCTGTCCTCCAGTTCCTGCGGACTTCCGCCGCTGGAAGTATAGGATTTTGGTGTGTGTGTGTTTTATCATCATTCCTTACAATGCTGTGTACAACAGTGATCGCAACTTCTACTGTAGGCTCGCTAGAAGCTCATCTGCCCTTTGACAGGTCTTGTTTTTGGTCCTGCTGCGGTTCCACAGCCCCCTCCTCACCTGGCAAACCAGGTGGGGGAGACGGTTTAGTCGCCGACTATCCAACCAATGGTACCCGTGTAAATTCCAGAGTCACCATAAAGAAATTCCTCCTCATCTCCATTCTGAAGGTACGTCCTTTTGAAAGATGCCAGGTACGTGAGTTCTTCTCTTTCTCTCAAGACAATTCGCTTGGACACCTCTTCCACAGCTTCTGGTATGGGAGTCAATCACAGCCTTTCTGAAGCCACCTTCAGTGCAAGTTGACTAGACAGTGCTGACATCAAGAAGAGAGTCCTGAGGCACAATAACTGGCCCTGTAGCCCACTGAATCCATGCTGAGTATCAATCACCCATATCCCCTGATACTATACAGTTCCCATCCCATTCTCACATCCTCCCTGCACTCCTATCATCTTGGAGTAACTCAGCGGGTCAGGCAGCATCTCTGGAGAAAAGGAACAGGTGATGTTTTGGGTCGAGGCCCTTCTTTAGACCCGACCCGTTTCGCCTTGACCCGAAACGTCACCTATTCCTTTTCTCCAGAGATGCTGCCTGACCTGTTGTCTATCTTCGAATCTGCAAGTTCCTTCCTAGTCTTATCATCTTGCCCAGATATTGGGCCTTGTTTTTGTTTTTCCCCCCCACAAATTGGGTTTTTAAAAGTGATTTATTGAACTTTTATTTACGTTTGTTTATTTTATTACCCATTGAGTACTGTGTTTACAAACCTGGTGTGCTGCTGCTGCTAGTAAGGATGCCATTGTTCCGTTTCAGTACATATGACAATAAAACACTCTGACTCTTGACTCTTGACATGAACCTGAGAAACAGTGGTCTATGCATAACTTGTAGTGTCCCTAATACTGGTTGCCCCAAAACAAGAAGGATGTGAAGGCTTTGGAGAGGGTGCAGAGGAGGTTTACCAGAATGCTGCCTTGATGAAGGAGTATTCGATACGAGGAGAGGTTGAACAGGCTTGGAAGCTGAGGCGACACCTGATAGGAATGCATAAAGTTGAGTTTAGTTCATCGACACAATGCAGAAACAGGCCCTTAGGCCCACCGAATCTGCGTCGGCCTGCGATCCACTTACACCAACGTTACCCTACACGCACTAGAGAATAATTTACAATTTTCACCAAGACAATTAGCCTACAAACTTGTATGTCTTTGGAATGTGAGGGGAAACTGGAGCACCCGGAGAAAACCCACATGGTCACAGGGAGAACGCACTGAACTCCTTACAGACAGCGCCCATAGTCAGGATCTCGGGCACTGTAAGGCAGCAAATCTACCGCTGTGCCACCTTGCCGCCCAATTCATGAGGGACCTAGATCGGGTAGACAGTCAGAATCTTTCTCCCAGGATGGAAATGCCAAATAATAAAGGGCATAGTTTAAAGGAAATGTGCGGGACTAGTTTTTTTACACAGAAGGTATTGATTGGGGGTCTGGAATGTGCTGCCAGGGAGATATAATAGTGACATTTAAGAAGATTTTAGATAGGCATAGATATATATATATATTGACAAAATGACAATAAAGGATACTTGTTTAAGAAGGAACTGCAGATACTTTATACATTATACTTTATAAGCTTTAATATATACTTTATATACTTTAAGGATACTTTATACTTTATACATTATAAGCAGAGTATTTAGTGATACAGATCACGTGTAGGCAGAGGACACTAGTTTAACTTGGCATCAGGTTTAGCACAGACATTGTGGGCTGAAGGGCCCGTTCCTGTGCTGTTCTGTTCTGTGTCCTGCACAACACTAACCCTACCTCAACAACTATCATCTTCTATGGACTGTTACTATGGATTGCACTACAGTCTTTGGTTTTACACTACGATCATGAGGGGCATGGAAAAAGTGAACACTCATAGTCTTTTTCCCAGGATGGGAGATTCCTAAACCAGAGGGCCTATGCTTAAGGTGATGATGATGATGATGATGGATGGGATTTACATAGCGCCTTTCTAATACTCAAGGCGCTTAAGGTGAGAGGGCGGAGATTTATGAGTGACCGCAGGTGTCATTTTTTTCACCCAGAGGGTGTGAGCCATCAGTAGTGAGCTGCCAGAGAAAGTGGATTCTATTTTTAAAAGACAATTTGACAGGTGAGGTTTGGAGGGCAAAGCGCCAGACGCAAACAAATAGGTCTAGCCCAGTCTGCCAACTTGGTTTGTATGGACAAGATGGGCCGAAGGGCCTGTTTCAATGCTGTACACAGCTCTATGTGTTTATGGTATTACAGTTACCAATTCATTGTGTTATGCATCGTTATAGGTTTATATCGCCGTTATTGGGTCAATGTTCTGGTAAGTACAGCAGGTAAGAATGTTATTGTTCTCACCACATATGACAATTTAACACTCTTGACTCACGACCAGCTTTCCGTAATCTATAAAACATTCAGCGTCTCATCATAATAATTGCACATCAAGCATTTCTGTGACAAATGATTTTTGCATAAAGTCTAAAACACTTCCCTTGTCACTTTCTCACAGAAAAAAAAAAGTCACCCTGAATTGTTCCCACGTCAATAAATGCAAAGAATTCACAAAAAACGGCACCCCACAAATTGTATTTCCCCCCCCCTCCCCCTCCCCCCACCCCTCTTTTGTTATCAGGTTACAAATATTAAATGTTTCTTAATAACTCTGCCATATAGTGTGTGGACACTGGGAAGCAAACATCCTTGAAAGGGATGTGCTCCATTCAGGAGGTCCTGCACTGTTGCTGATTGAAAGTTCAGGACAAAGAGCATCTTTTGTTGAAGATTTGATTTATCTGAGACTTTAAGAACCCCAATGAATAATTCAGTGTTATCATTCAGTCTGTCGTTTGATTATTATGTTTTTACTCTTTTCACACATGATAACCACAGTTGATCGCAGCCCATGAATAGACTGCGAAAAGACTCAAAGCCGGTAATGTATATGTATAATGCCCAACAAGAAAGCCTGTTGTTGGTATCTTCACTGTCAGTTTGATAAATATAATGTGTCACCAATTAAAACCTCGTTGCCTTTCTCTGGTTTATTCACTGCCTTGTTAAGGGGTTGCTTGTGGGATGATTTCCATAGACTACAACCAGCTCCAATAATGCTCCGTCCCTTTTTTCCCATCCCATTTAATTTCTTTGGAATGTAAATAAGATATTCAATCGCCAGTTATTGTTGAAGACAAGCAAATGTCCATGGAGCCTATCTTGTGGGATTCTGCTTCTGCACGGGTTCTTTTATGCATACAGTTCATTTTTGCAATTGTAAATGTCCCAGCGTAAACCACTCACTGACTCCAATCCCAATGGCCATACTCTTTATAATGTCAGTTGCTAGAATCTGGGTCTGAAGAAGGGTCTCGACCCGAAACATCACCCACTCCTTCCCTCCAGAGATGCTGTCTGTCCCGCTGAGTTACTCCAGCAATTTGCGTCTATCTTCTCTTTATAGTTTAGCATTGGCAGGATCAGGTTTGGACAGTTCGCTGAGGGGGAAAGCCTTCTGGTGGTTGATTTTGCTTTGGTAAGTGTTTCAAGAACAGAAGAAGCAAAAGAGGCCTTTCATTTTATTCTGAAGAGCAACTTGCTGGATTAAATGGTTGGTGATTTTTTTGTATGAAATTCTGCAAGTAGATAACCCCCCTCCTAAATCCCCCAATGATAACGAGGTGTATAGAGAGGCATAATCATCGATCCATATAGCTCGGAAACAGGCCCTTCAGCCCAGCAGGCCCATGCTGTCCAAGGTGCCCCAACTGCAAGGGTCCAAGAATGGTCTCAACCCAAAATGTCACCCATTCCTTCCAGAAGGGTCTCGACCCGAAACGTCACCCATTCCTTCTCTCCAGAGAGGCTGCCTGTCCCGCTGAGTTACTCCAGCTTTTTGTGTCTATCTTCGGTTTAAACCAGCATCTGCAGTTCTTCCTTATACAAGAGCCCTGTGTTTGGCCCATATCCCACCAAACCTTTCCTAACCATATACCAGTCCAAGTGTTGTTATCTGTAAATTGCCCTGAGTATGTAGGATGTGACACTGGGATAACATAGAACTAGCGTGGAAGGGTGATCATTGGTTGGTGTGGACATGGTGAGCCAACAGGCCTGGTTCTACGCTGTATCTCTAAACTAAACCAAACTAAACTAATCCAGGCATCATTCTGGTAAACCTCTTCGACAGACTTTCCTAAGCCTCCGTCTCCTCCCAGTAATGGGACAACCAGACTTGCACAGTTCTCCATTGCTCATTATTCATTGAAAGATTTAAGTATTGACATAGTAAATCATTGTTGATTTGATTGTAACCACCTCTCTGACCTTGCGCCTTATTTCATTTATCTGCCGTTGCCTGAAAATACTCAAGGAATCTGCTTCCACTGCCCCAGCACCTCTGGTGACGTTTTGGGTTGAGGGTCTGAAGAGGGGTAAAGTAGGGGGGAAAGCTGGAAAGAGTAGTGGGGGTGAGGCAACATCTAGCAAGTTATAGGTGTCATGGGTCTGAAGAAGGGTCCAAACCCAAATCATCGTCTGTCCATTCCCTCCACAGATCCTGCCTGACCCACCCTGTTCCATCAGCACTTTATGCTTTGCTCCAGATTCCACCATCTGCTGTCTGTTGTGTTTCCATCACCAGACATCACACTGCTGTTAGTGGGGAACGACTCTGAAACGTGGCTCCTTCATTGCCTGTATTCCAAGAATGACCCAACTTCAGATGCGCCTCGTTAGATGTGAGCTGCTTTGGGACATCATTGAAGTACATGAGCCTGGAAAATAGGAAAATAGTAGGCCTTCTGGCCCCAGAAGCCTACTCCACTGAAGAAGGGTCTCGACCTGAAACATTATCTATTCCTTCGCTACATAGATGCTGCCTCACCTGCTGAGTTTCTCCAGCACTTTTGTCTACACACCATTCATCATGACCATCCAAATTTTATTTAATTAAGACAGGCCCTTCAACACAACCTGCCTGTCCCGCTGAGTTACTCCAGCATTTTGCATCTACCTTCAACACAACCTGTCCACACCTACTAAGATGCCCCATCTAAGCATGCCCCATTTGCCCACATTTGGCCCATATCCCTCTAAACCTTTCCTATCCATGTACCTGTCCAAATGTATTTTAAATGTTACCTGTCCTTGCTTTCACTCCACTGTCCCTTGATCTCTTGAGTCATGAGAATAATATCGAACTCCTTCCTAAATACATTACATAATGATTTGGCTTCAACTGTGGTCTTCTGTGGTCATGAATTCCACAAATTTATCACGCTTTCGATCAAGAAATTTCACTTCATCTCAGTCTTAAATAGCCAATTCCCAACACAGGCTGTGACCTCCAGCTCTGGGCTTCCCCATCATTGGGATTCTCCTTCTTGGATTTGTTCGGGCCAGTTCCATCCCGAAGGGAATGTGAAAAATGCAACAGAAATGCGGAACCTTCACTTCCGTTTCAATGGGCTTAGATGAGATTTATCTCAGGTAGGTTACCCTTTGGGCAGAGGGTCAATTAGTTTAATCTTCAAAAACGGAATCGTTACCATATCCCATCTCATCCCTCATTTAGGATGTGGATTTTAGTTAAAGAGAGGATTGGTTTAAACTACAATGTCACCAGAATGATAGGGATGGGGGAAAATCTGCTAGCATTGGTGGAATTAAGTTCATAAATTGATAAATTCATGTGATAGGAGCAGAATTCAGCCGGTTGGCCCATCAAGTCTCCTCCGCCATTCAATCATGGCTGATCTATCTCTCCCACCTAACCCCATTCTCCTGCCTTCTCCCCATAACCCCTGACACCCGTACTAATCAAGAATCTATCAATCTCTGCCTTAAAAATATCCATTGACTTGGCTCTCAGGCAGAGAGGGGTGAAGAGTTTTTAATTGCCGCATGCACTAACAACTGTTCAATGACATTCTTATCTGCTGCAGCTTAACAGGTCCATCAACACAATCATTCACAGATAAATATATAATAATCAATAACACAATTTAATAATAAATGTAATAATAGGTAACCATTATAGTGTGAAAACCAAAGTCCTTACGCTAACAAAGCCATAACTCGTTGAGGATCATAGTTGCTGAGATTAGTGTTTAAGAAGGAACTGCAGATGCTGGAAAATCGAAGGTAGACAAAAGTGCTGAAAAAGTGTCTAAAGAAGGGTTTCGGCCCGAAACGTTGCCTATTTTCTTCGCTCCATAGATGCTGCTGCACCCGCTGAGTTTCTCCAGCACTTTTGTCTACCTTTGCTGAGATTAGTGTTGTGTAGTGTTCAAGAGCCTGATGGTTGCTAGGAAGAAGCTATTCCTGAACCTGGTGGTCATGATTTTCAGGCTCCTGTACCTTCTTCCTGATAGTAGGAATGAAATGAGAGTATGGACAAGCTGGGTATTTGATGATATTGGCTGTCTTATTGAGGGATCGCTTCCTGTAAATCCCTTTGATGGAGGGGACATCAGTACCTGTGATGGACTGGGCATAGTGTCTACCACTCTCTGTAATCTCCTTCATTCTTGGGCCTTCAAGTTCAGTTTAGTTTATTATCAGGTGTGCCGAGCGAGGTACAGTGAAAAGCTTTCGTTGCTACCTGTGCTAACCAGGCAGTGCAAAGACAATGCGTGATTGCTGAGTCAGGCCATGATGCAACCAGTCAGTATTCTCTGCACTGTAGAAGTTCACGAGAGTGTTGGTCAACAGATCGAAACTTCCTCAATCAGGGGCATTGATGTACAACTGCGTCAATGTACCTGGGTCCAGGAGAGATCGTGCAGAGACGTGCAGGGGTTTGGGTGCCTCTGTAGTCGACTCAAGCTCTGCGAGAGGATTGGGTAGATCACGTCAGACCATTCTGGGTATGCCAAGCCTTCCAGCGCTGCTCATTTGGTGCTGATATTGTTGTTGTCTGGGTTCATGTTATGGTATTAATTTAATTGGTCAGATCAAATTGTTCCGAGTGTTGTAAATATATAACCAATGCCTTTGTTGTTGTCAGGGCAGAGGCTGTGACACAATACGGATGAATAGACCTCAATTTATTCAGAGTTAGTTCAGCCAAATGCACTTTTTGGCAGGTTTGTTACTCCCTCATTTTTCCCTTTAAAGAACCCATTTAACACTGACACTGACAAAGCTCAGTGTGTAACTAATGGAGTGCATTTCTGCTTTTATTTCTGTTCCTTGGTTATTCAGGGCTGTGTTTGAAGTCGTTCACCACCAAGTCTCAATGCACAAGGATTTAATTATTCCCCCCCCCACACCCCTCCCCCCCAACCCCTCCCCCCCAACCCCTCCCACCCCTCCACCCTGGTTATTTTATTTAAACTCCTTTCTCCCACATTTACCCAATTTTTTCGACTTAAAGAGTAACTTGGAGGGGTGGAAAGGGTCGGCAGAGAAGGCGGGTGATGAGCTGGTGGGACGGGGGTCTAAGGATGGGTGGTGAATATCTGTCTACTTATAAAGACACCTCACTAACGGAGAGTCGGTTTGTCAAGGAAGACTCTCTCTAACTTCTACAGGTGCACAGTCGAGAGCATGTTGACCGGTTGCACCGTGGCTTGGTTCGGCAATTTGAGCGCCCTGGAGAGGAAAAGACTACAAAAAGTAGTAAACACTGCCCAATCCATCATCGGCTCTGACCTTCCTTCCTTCGAGGGGATTTATCGCAGTCGCTGCCTCAAAAAGGCTGGCAGTATCATCAAAGACCCACACCATCCTGGCCACACACTCATCTCCCTGCTACCTTCAGGTAGAAGGTACAGGAGCCTGAAGACTGCAACAACCAGGTTCAGGAATAGCTACTTCCCCACAGCCATCGGGCTATTAAACCTGGCTCGGACAAAACTCTGATTATTAATAACCACTTTCAGTTATTTGCACTTTACCAGTTTATTTATTCATGTGTGTATATATTTATATCATGGTATATGGACACATTTATCTGTTTTGTAGTAAATGCCTACTATTTTCTGTGTGCTTAAGCAAAGCAAGAATTTCATTGTCCTATACAGGGACACATGACAATAAACTCACTTGAACTCCAAGGGTCAGCTTGGATTGACACCTTCACCCGGAGGCTCTGATCCTACTCGATAGCTCTTAGGGATGCAATGGTCTGTCAGTAATCCAGGCGTGGACTCTTCATTTATTATTCTGAGAGGCTGAAAGGATAATCTGTGAATAATAAGGATTTAAAGAACTCAGATCTTGACTGTTATTCAACTAACAGATGGACATCTTATTTCAATTTAATTTCAAAGGCTTCCTGGACAAAAAATACCCAGGGGAGGTGCGACACAAAGCAATAAAGTGCAGCGGACCATGGGAATGGAAAGGGTTAACTTCCCTGTCAATCTTTATTCCTGCCTTTGTGTTTAATTCAACAACGTATTGCTGCTCCATTTCTCAATGCTCTTAAAAGTGCGCAAAATTGGCCGCGGTTATAAATGGGCCTCGGGCCAGCGTGCTGAACGAGGGGGATTCAAACGGGTTAACTGGTGTGAATATTCATTGAAATGTCACTTATTTCGCTAAGTTTCGAAAAACTTACAGAAAGCCCATGTCATCTTGTGCTGCGCGTGCGAGGCATTTGACCAACGTTGGCCCAGACCGTCGGTATCCTTGAGAAGCCTCGTACTGTATTGCACACTGCACACGTCAGGATGTACTGGAACATTTTGCAAAGAGGTAGTCAGAATTGCAGGGTGAAAATTTGGGTATCGGCAGAGTTCTGACCCGAGACGTCAGCTATTTCTTCTCTCCAGATTTACTGCCTGCCCCGCGGAGTTACCCCAGTATTTTGCGTCATCTTCGGTATTGGAAGCTTGACTGGGTCACCTGTCTTCATTCTGTTGCTAAAGGAACTAATTGTCTGACATGGTTTTGCAATAACTTACCTGCTTTTTGCTGCCCCTGGAACACACTGATAAGGGAAGTAATGGAGGCACATACAATATCGGCATTTAAGAGACTTTCAGACATTCAGGGAATATACTGTAGGATATGTGGATCACGTGTAAGACTATACTGTAGCGTACACAAAAACGTTGCCTATTTCCTTCGCTCCATAGATGCTGCTGCACCCGCTGAGTTTCTCCAGCATTTTTGTGTACCTTTGATTTTCCAGCATCTGCAGTTCCTTCTTAAACAATATACTGTAGAGTATATGGATCATGTGCAAGGAGAAAAGATCACTGACATCATGTCCGGTATGGTGGCGCAGCGGTAGAGTTGCTGCCTTACAGCGCCAGAGACCCGGGTTCGAACCTGACAACGAGTGCTGTAAGTGTTCATAACAAGAGGATTTCAGTATAGGAGTAAAGAGGTTCTTCTGCAGCTGTATAGGGCTCTGGTGAGACCACATCTGGAGTATTGTGTACAGTTTTGGTCTCCTAATTTGAGGAAGGACATCCTTGTGATTGAGGCAGTGCAGCGTAGGTTCACGAGATTGATCCCTGGGATGGCGGGACTGTCATATGAGGAAAGATTGAAAAAACTAGGCTTGTATTCACTGGAGTTTAGAAGGATGAGGGGGTATCTTATAGAAACATATAAAATTATAAAAGGACTGGACAAGCTAGATGCAGGAAAAATGTTGGGCGAGTCCAGAACCAGGGGCCACTGTCTTAGAATAAAGGGGAGGTCATTTAAGACTGAGGTGAGAAAAAACTTTTTCACCCAGAGAGTTGTGAATTTATGGAATTCTGTTCCACAGAGGGCAGTGGAGGCCAAATCACTGGATGGATTTAAGAGAGAGTTAGATAGAATTAGATAGAGGTCATTTAAGACTGAGGTGAGAAAAATCTTTTTCATCCAGAGAGTTGTGAATTTATGAATGGCTGGCTTGAAGGGCCGAATGGCCTCCTCCTGCACCTATTTTCTATGTTTCTATGTAAGGATTTGTACATTCTCCCGGTGACCGCGTGGGTTTTGTCCGGGTGCTCCAGTTTCCTCCCACGCTCCAAAGACGTACAGTTTTGTAAGTTAATTGGCTTGGTATAAATGTAAATTGTCCCTAGTATGTTTTTGTCTAACTTCAAAGTAATTAGTTTGTTCAGGAATGTTTGTGCTTGTTGATATAATAATGTGGTCAGAGGTTGTGACGATGCGAAATGAAATCATTAGAACAGTGCATCTGTACATTAGATTTTGTAATGTATAATTGTGGCCATGTGTTTGTGTGCGTACGTACACACATACATTTACATTTCCTTGAACATCGTCTGCTTTGATCTGTCCTTTTCACACCTTACATGTTCTTTGTACCCTGGATAGACTCGGCTTGTACTCGCTAGAATTTAGGAGATTGAGGGGGGTTCTTATAGAAACTTACAAAATTCTTAAGGGGTTGGACAGGCTCGATGCAAGAAGATTGTTCCCGATGTTGGGGAAGTCCAGGACAAGGGGTCACAGTTTAAGGATAGAGGGAAAATCCTTTAGGACCGAGATGAGAAAAACATTTTTCACACAGAGAGTGGTGAATCTCTGGAACTCTCTGCCACAGAAGGTAGTTGAGGCCAGTTCATTTGGCTATATTTAAGAGGGAGTTAGATGTGGCCCTTGTGGCTAAAGGGATCAGGGGGTATGGAGAGAAGGCAGGTACGGGATACTGAGTTGGATGATCAGCCATGATCATATTGAATGGCGGTGCAGGCTCGAATGGCCGAATGGCCTACTCCTGCACCTACTTTTCTATGTTTCTATGTTTCCATATCACTAGTTTCCCGCTCCCCTGACTCTCAGTCTAAAGAAGGGTCTCGACCTGAAACGTCACCCATTCCTTCTCTCCAGAGATGCTGCCTGTCCCGTTGAGTTACTCCAGCATTTTGTGTCCATCACAAGCTCGACGCTTTCTTCTTTCCAGCCCATCTTCATGGTGCGTTGCATCGGGAAGGCTGGACGTATCGTCAAAGATGTCTCTCACTCTGGCCATTCCCCTTTTCCATTTCTCTCTCTGCCTTCTGTTCTCCAGAGATTCTCCAGACATTCCTATCGATGTTCTCCAGAGATTCTCCCTGACACGCCGAGATACTCCAGCACTTTATGTCTGAATCTGTCAATGTAAAGTGACATCCAAACTGAAGAACAGCATCTTCCCCTTGGTTAGATCACTCCTCACACCTCATTCCCAGAGGTGCAGCCACATGGAATTTCTTTAGCGAGGGGGTGGTGAAACTCTGGACTTCATTGCCACTGATGGCGGTGGAGACTAAGATATCGGGTGTTATTAAAGCAGAGATTAATAGGTTTGTGACTAGTACGGGTGTCAAAGGTTATGGGGAGAAGGCAGAAGAATGGGGTTTAGAGGGAAAATTGAATGGCGGAGTAGACTCTACGGGCCAAATGGCCTTATTCTGCTCCCACAGTATGTCTTATGGTATGTCGTTGTGTTTTATGACTGTTGGCAGACCAACTTCCCTCCTAGTATGAATAAAGTTCTATCGTATTGTATCGTATTATGGTCTTATGATACTCTCTGTTTAAGAAGGAACTGCAGATGCTGGAAAATCGAAGGTAGACAAAAGTGCTGGAGAAACTCAGCAGGTGCAGCAGCATCTATGGAGCGAAGGAAATAGGCGACGTTTCGGGACGAAACCCTTCTCCATAGATGCTGCTGCACCCGCTGAGTTTCTCCAGCACTTTTGTCTACCTTATGATACTCTCTTATCTCTACCCCATTCGTTCATTCCTTTACTAATACTTTTTCGCATTATTCAGATTCCCGTGCAGCAATTTTGCACCATTCTGTTCTTTTGCACACGTCATATTTATTGTTGCGTTTAACATTACTGTATATCTGCTGTTTATTCTTTGAGCTTCCTGTGAGCAAGGAATTTCATTGCACCTTGTCGTAAACGCTAATAAACTAATCTGATGATCAAGGAAACTCAAGCATATATAACATGCCGTGCTATTTATTTCCAATGAATAATTAGATTGTATTCACAGTATGCAATATGTTATAGATTGGGGGGGGGGGGGCTACAGCAGTGTCAGGTGTTATAAAGCAATGAAGTTTGGCTATTCTTCATCTTGGATTTAAACTAAAGAAGGGTTGAATGGCAAATCATTAAAGTGGCATGACAGCAAACTGGATGGTTACTGCACCCCCGGTAGAGATGTATTGGAATTGTTGGAGGGAGGGAGGGAGAGAGAGGGAGAGATAGAGGGAGAGAGAGGGAAGGAGAGAGAGAGAGAGAGAAAGAGAGAGAATGAAGGAGAGTGAGGGAGAGAGAAAGAAGAGGGAGGGGAGGGGGAGGGCGAGGGAGGGAGAGGGAGAGAGAGAATGAAGGAGAGAGAGAGAGAGAGAATGAAGGAGGGACAGAGACAGAGAGAGACAGAAGAGGGAGGGAGAGGGCGAGGGAGGGAGAGCGAGAAGGAAGGAGAGGGAGAGAGTGAAGGGGAGAGGGAAAGAGAGGGAGAGGGAGATGGAGAGAGAGAGGATCACAGTGTGCAGTCAACCTTGCTGGGAAATTTACATCTGATTGGAGTTTAATGGGCCCACATCAGCTCAGCCATCTGATTCAGTCGCCATGGGAACCAACCTTTTCTCAAGATTTTCAACAGGCCTAACCTGCCTGCATTGTCTGTTGAAAACATGTTGTGTGAGCCCAACAGGCAAACGCTTCCATGTATCAATTTGTTTCTGTCTCAAGACACCATGAAGATATGGGGTTATTGCAGCCCCCGAGACAAAGGCCACAGCTGATCTGGTAGTTATGGCAACTCGGAGGGACTATGGGCAGGAATGGTGACTTATGGTCCCAGCCTGACCCGGAGGACAGGCCCTCCAATAGAACGACCACAAAAGGCAGATCCCCTCCATTTGACTGCCCATTTCATGGTGAAACATTCTGCGTTTCTCATACCATAAAGTTTTCACTGCTCCCCTCCAAATTTGTTTGGCTCGTAACAGAGCGGAAATCGTCGGAGGGCTGAATCATTCGCTGTTCAAAGGCAATCGACAACAGATATTGTCAACCTACTAAAATAAGCACCACCCCCAGTCTAAAGGGACTGTCCCACGAACATGCGACTGCATGCGACAAGCGCGACCAAACCGGAAGCGGGGGCTGCGCGGAGTGATCCCATATGAGTTGATGTGAAGTTCGAGCGAAGTCCGCGGGAAGTTTGCGCGTGACGTACTGCGTCAAGGCGCTGCGTACGGCGTCGAGACGCTGCGCACGCTCATCGAGGCGGCTGCGGGCCGGAAGGCCGTTGCCGCGCGGAATTTTTGAACAGTGTAAGTTTTTCAGAGCCCCGCGCGATGTCGGGACCAGCTCCGCACAACTCCATATGGCTCCGGCGATCGAAGTGGGACCAACCCGCAAGGCCGTACGGCTCAAGCGACCACGTTGGGTTGCGCTTGACGCTTGCAATCGCATGCTCGTGGGACAGGCCCTTAATGGGCATGGGTGAGTTAATAAATGAACAGCATTTTAGCGGGACAGGCAGTATCTCTGGAGAGAAGGAATAGGTGATGTTTCATTAAAACTATCACTCGACAATTAACCCCAGACCCAAGTGAATTTGGTCGTCACAGTTGCATTTAATCCCACTCCAAATGATCAAGTTCTATCCACACCCCACAGTGGTACTCAACTCCACTCCTCCCTCAGTGAAAGACTCAATCCCACCTCAATGTCAATGAGAGAGGCTTCATCTCTCCCAGGTCCCACAGGGTGACCATTCCCCCGATCTCTTTGAGATGAACTCGATTCCACTCACTTCCCCCTGACCAGTCCAATCTCATCCTGGTCCCACTAAACGAAAAGACAGATACAAAATGCTGGAGGAACTCAGCGGGAGAGGCAGCATCTCTGGAGAGAAGGAATGGGTGACGCTTCGGGTCGAGACCCTTCTTCAGACTCTTCGGGTCGAGACCAGACTGGCTGCCCCACAAAAAAAAGTTTAACCTACCCGTGGGATCCCAGTGAGAGACCTAATCCCAACATCGACCCATTGAGAACGCAAAGGAAATGCCCAGAGTAGGGGAACCGAGAATCAGAGGACATAGGTTTAAGTCGAGGGGCAATGATTTAATAGGAACCTAAGGGGTAACATTTTTACGCAAAGGGTGGTGGGTTTATGGAATCAGCTGCCGGAGGAGGTAGTTGAGGCAGGTATTATCGCAATGTTTAAGAAAAATTTAGACAGGTACTGTACATGGATGGGACAGGTTTAGAGGGATATGGACCAAACGCAGGCAGGGTGGACTAGTGTAGACGGCACATGTTGGTCAGTGTGGGCAAGGTGGGCCGATGGGCCTGTTTCCACACTGTGTGACCCTATGACCCTGTGATCTGATTAGACTCAGGGAGCTGTTTATTGACTTCAGGAGGTCCCATAATGGAGAATACGCCCCAATCTCCATTTACGGGGGAAGTGTGGAGAGAGTGTCCAGCTTTACGTTTCTGGGCACTCACATTTCAGAGGACCTCACATGGTCCACCAACACCGCTGCGCTGGTCAAGAAGGCACAGCAACGACTGTTCTTCCTGAGGACATTAAAAAAGACTGGTCTGCCCCAACAGCTGCTGACAACCTTCTACCGCTGCACCACAGAGAGCATACTAACGTATGGCGTCTCTGTGTGGTATCTCAGCTGCACGGAGGCGGAGAGGAGAGCTCTTCAGCGCGTCGTCCACAGAGCGCAGAGGATTATTGGGACACAGGTACCAGCCTTGGAGGGCATCTACCACACACGGTGCCTCAGGAAGGCCGCCAGCATCCATAAAGACTCCTCACACCCTTGTAACGGACTTCGAACTACTTCCCTCCGGCAGACGTTACAAGGCCTTCTACGCCCGAACCTCCAGACTCAGAAACAGCTTCATTCCCAGAGCTATAGCGGATCTGAACCGGCCCTGCTGAGTGCCCCCCATCCCCCCTGGTCTGTCTCCCTCGGATGGTCAAGTCGCACGTATTTATTATTTTTTTTTTTTACATCGGTTGGAAGCTGCATACTAAATCTCGTTGCACTAACAATAAAATCTCGTGCAACGACAATAAAATATATTATTATTATTATTATTATTATCTCACCATAATTCCAGCAAAAGACACTCAGTCCCGACCTTGTGGCACAGAGCAAGGCATAACCCCTCCTGGGCCCTACTGAGAGAGAGAGACCTAATCTGGCCCTCAACCCACTGAGAAGGACTTGCTCCCATCCCAATCTCGCAACAGTCTGTAAAACACCTAACTATCTTTAAACAGTTACGCAAGCCAATCCAAGCAGCATTTAGCCTAGGGCAGTAAATGGTGGCTTTGCCAGTATCCACATCTTGCAAATTAATGAAAACTAAATAGACACAAAATGGTGGGGTAGCTCGGCGGGTAAGGCGGGTAGTTCCGACCTTAAACGTCACCGAATCCTTTTCCCCAGAGATGCTGCCTGACCTCCTGCGTTACTCCAGCACTTTGTGAATACAAAATGCATTTAGCTCAATTATGTCTCTAGTCAATGACACAGCATCTCTAACAACTCTCCATTCTACCCCCGATGGTAAAGCAACACTAGGAGATTATATTCTCGCTTGCCATGGCCTGCTTTATTCTCCAAGGGTTTTTGAAATAGAACTGAACACTGAACACTTATCAGCAAACATCTCCAATTCTCCACAAGGCGCTGCAGGGTGACGCAGCTGGTGGAGCTGCTGCCTCACAATGCCAGAAATCCAGGTTCGATCTTAACCTTGGGTGCTCTCTGTGTGGAGTTTCCATGTTCTCCCTGTGTCAGAGTGAGGCCAAACGCAAATTGGAGGAACAGCACCTCCTATTTCGCTCCCCCACCCAAGTTGTTGTACTAGTCGTCTTGTTGAGTCTCGTTGTCTTTAACTTCTTTTCATCTCGCCCACAGCTAACAATGGCCCCTTTCCTTTGTCATCGATATTTTTTGGCATATCTTTCACTAATTTGTTCTATATCACCACCTGTGTCTCTCGTTTTCCTTTCCCCCGACTCTCAGTCAGAAGAAGGATCTTGCCCCGAAACGTCACCCATTCCGTTTCTCCAGAGATGCTGCCTGACCCGCTGAGTGACTCCAGCACTTTGGGTATTTTTTTGCAGACAGACATCTGCAGTTACTTGTGTCTAGTTTTAAACTGCGTCACCTTGTACATTGTGCTTGCTCATGATCAAGTGCTGCTCCCTGCCAAAGTCAACCGCTCCAGGGAGAAGCTTGAAGTGTCTGCGAAGGACAGGGTGTGTTGTGCTGACTGTATTGAAAACAAATTCAGAAAGGAACCAGGAAAGTTGGATTTCCAGTTGCCGCTGACATCATCCATCAACCCCTGCCCTGTGTTTAAGTGTGTAGCTCGCACACTTCAAACGTGACTTGAAAACATTAAAAGCCGACGGATGAACAGGACTGATTAGAATTACTACCTCACGTACCAAACACTGAAGAAGGGTCTCGACCTGAAACGTCACCCATTCCTTCTCTCCACAGATGCTGCCTGTCCCGCTGCATTACTCCAGCTTTTTGTGTCTATCTTCACTGACTTCTCTAAGCATGTTCAGGGTTAAGGGAGCACATTGGTTCATAAGACAGGAGCAGAATTAGGCCATTCGGCCCATCGTCTACTCAGCCATTCAATCATGGCCGAGTCTATCGCTTCCTCATAACCCCATTCTCCTGCCCTTATTCCCCATAACCTCTGACACCCGTACTAATCAAGAATTTGTACGTTAGTTAATACAGAAGGTTAGTTAAATGGAATAACAAATTTGTTCATTTAGACACAAAAAGCTGGAGTAACTCAGCGGGACAGGCAGCATCTCAGGAGAGAAGGAATGGGTGATGTTTCAGGTCAAGACCCTTCAGGCTGGTTAGATCTTACACATTGTTCATCTAGTGTTCAAATCCCACAACTGGTGCACCTCAATTTAGACAATTAAACCATAGGGCAGCACAGTGTGGCACGTGCTGGAGCTGATGCCTCGTAACGCCAGAGACCAGGGTTCGATCCCGACATCGACTACCGTCTGTGTGGATAGACACAGCATGCTGGAGTAGCTCAGCAAGGATGGGCAGCATCTCTGGAGGGAAGGAATGGGTGACGTTTCGGGTCGAGACCCTTCGTCTGTCTGTATAGAGTTTGCTCATTCTCCCTGTCTCCTTCTCCTTGCGAATGAAACATAAACCAAAGGAATAGTTAGATGTCAAGCCGGGTGTTGAGCAGCCAGGTTGTTGTCCCTGTTGGCGTCAATGTCTGCCAGGCCCTGACAGAGTTCCATTGGGTGGGTGGTAGAGCGGGCACCCAGAGATGACATGGTTGGCTGTGTGTTGTTCTGCTCCACATTCACAGGCTGGGCACCTCTCCACACGCTGGCATTGAAACGCCCAACTCCAGTACCAAGGGCTAAACATTGTTGTTATTGTAAAGGATGTTGCCTGGATTGGAGGAGCTTAGTTATGGGGAGAGATCGAGGAGAAGACTGGGTTTAATTTTCCTGGAATTCAGGCAGCTGAGGGGTGATCTGATAGAGGCAAAGAGATAGAGGTGGGTTGTCAAAATCGTTCCCCAAGGTAGGGGCATGAAAAATAAGAGGGCTGAGGTTTAAGGTGAGAGGAGGGAGTTTGAAAGAATATTCAGAGTTAATCCTTTTCCCAGGAATGTCAGACAAGAAGGCTGGTGGTGTGAGGGGTAAAGAGGTGCAGGAAAAGTGTATTACACAGAAGGTAGTGGGTGCCTGGAACACATGGCCAGGGATGATGGTGGACGCAGATACAATAGTGGTGTTTAAGAGGGTTTCAGATAGGCACATAGATATGCAGGGAATGGAGGGACATGGGTCGCATGCAGGCGGAGGAGATTTCGGTCGTTTTACTTGGTGTTTAAGAAGGAACTGTGGCTGCTGGAAAATCGAAGGTCGACAAAAATGCTGGAGAAACTCAGCGGGTGTGGCAGCATCTATGGAGCGAATGAAATAGGCAACGTTTCGGTCCGAAACCCTTCTTCAGACTCCACCAAGTTGGTGTGATGTTCTATACAGACATTACGGGCTGAAGGGCCTAATCCTGTGCAACACTGTTCTAAGTTGCAAGTATTTTAGAGTGTGGTTAATATCTGGAAGATGCTGTCGGAGGAGGCAGTGGAATCATATACACTCACTGTAATTCACTAAACGCCTCTGCGTTTAGACTGACTCTTACACAAGCAAAACATATTGGCATTGGTATTGGTTTATTGTTGCTGAAAGCATCGCGGCAATATGAATGGGGAGGCAAAGGTGGGTGCACCCAATCCAACCGCCCCTCACCTGTATCCACCACTCACCTGCCGGGACAGTGGGGGGGTGGAGGGGTGGAGTTGGGAGATATCTCCTAACACACTGCAAAATGATGCTCGATAAGACTCATGTGAAATACCTTGGACCGCATTTACTGAGTAAACCTCCTTTCATTATGTTTGTTAGATTTTTGTGAAGAAGGATCCCGACATGAACTATCACCTATCCATGTCCTCTAGAGATGCTGCCCGACCCGCTGAGTTACTCCAGCACTTAGTGTCCTTATTTGTAAACTAGCACCTGCAGTTCCACCCTTACTTCTACATTCCTCTGGAGATGCTGCCTGACCTACTCCGGCTCCTTGTGCTTTACTCAAGGTTCCAGCATCGGGAGTGCCTCCTTTGATGAATTTAGTTTTGGTTTTCGAGATGCAACATGCAAAAACAGGCCCTTCAGCCCATCTAGTGCACACCCTCCAGCGATCGCCCTGTACACCAGCTCTATTCTACACACCAGGGACCATTTACAGGCCAATTAACTTGCACGTCTTTGGAATGTGGGAGGAAACCGGAGCAAACCAGAGAAAACACACGCGGTCACGGGGAGAACGTACAAACTCCGTACAGACAGCACCTGTAGTCGGGATCGAACCCGTGTCTCTGGCGCTGTAAAGCAGCAACTCTACCGCTGAGCCACTGTGCTGCCCCTGTATTCTAGGGTGCAGAATGTAAAAACCTACCAAGGTGAACCCCTCTTGGAGGGTTAAAGTGATGAAGACTGTTACACACGAATGTTTCTAAAAGAGCTGTTTGATAATTTTGAACATGGGATTTTAACAAGACGTGTGGCGAGTCTGCCGGGACTGGGCACTTTATTGAAGTGTTCTTGTCTGATGTAACTCTTGTGGCTTTGTTACTTTTCATTCTATAGGCACACTCACTCCATTCATCGCTTTCAGTGCACTCTACAATGGCAGACTTCATGACTGAGAAGGCACGATAACAAGCGTCACGGGTGCTGAAAGCATCGCGGCAATATGGATGGTGGGCTATAGTGAACCACACTTGCATTTAATCTGATTAGTATGAAGTGCCTTGTGTCCGCAGATCACCGGGAACAGGCTGAATGAAAGTATGGAGGGAAATGGCTGCGGCAGATCGGAAAGGAAATATTTTCCCAACAATTGCATCCCAACAACTGTGCGGTGGCGCAGCGGTAGAGTCGCTGCCTTACAGCGCCAGAGACCCAGGTTCGATCCTGACTAGGGCGCTGTCTGCACGGAGTTTGTACGTTCTCCCTGTGACCTGCGTGGGTTTTCCCTGAGATCTTTGATTTTCTCCAAAGACGTACAGGTTTGCATGTTAATTGGCTGAGTATAAATGTCAATTGTCCCTAGTGTGTGTAGGATAGTGTTAATGTGGACCGCTGGTTATCTGGTTGGTGTGGACTCGGTGGACTGAAGGCCTGTTTCCACGCTGTATCTCTAAACTAAAATACACAAAACTAAATTGGTCTTGAATTTCCTGTTGCAAGGGTAAGTAAGGAAGAAAAGAGGCCAGACAAAGACTAACGGCGTGGGAGAAAGCCAGAGGCTGGTGCACACTTTATTAACCAAACAGCAAGTCAGTGCAAAATCGATCAGGTGCTTCAGAAAGACCATCTTTTGTTTGCCCAAAAGTTGTCGGTCTTCCAACACAATAAAATATCAGTCAGGGAAAATATGTAGAAAGGAACTGCAGATGCTGGTTTGCATTGAAGACACTCAAAGTGCTAGATTAACTCAGCGGGAAAGGCAGCACCTCTGGAGAGAAGGAATGGGTGATGTTTTGGATCGAGACCCTTCTTCAGACTTCAGCTTCTACAGAAGATGCCTTCTGCACACGGGGAATGTGATGTAGACCTACTCCCTGTAAGATCATTAAGAGTCCAATCCTTTGGGATTGCTGGCAGCTGGGAGTGAGAGAAGGGGGAGTTGGCAGGAATAGAGAAGGAAGTGGGTGCATTATGAAAATGGTCCTCGCCATCACATGTTTGCCCATTCCTTACCAAAATGTCCACAAACGCAGAACTGCATATTATTTGGCACCGATTTCCAAGCAATTTTCCCCAGTAAGTCAGGACTTCCATCATTAGATTCAGATTCAGATTCAGTTTCAATTTTAATTGTCATTGTCAGTGTACAATACAGAGACAACGAAATGCATTTAGCATCTCCCTGGAAGAGCGACATAGCAAATGATTTGAATAAATAATAATATTTATTATTCCCGGGGGGGGGGGGTGATTGGCAGTCACCGAGGTACATTGTTGAGTAGAGTGACAGCCGCCGGGAAGAAGCTGTTCCTGGACCTGCTGATTCGGCAACGGAGAGACCTGTAGCGCCTCCCGGATGGTAGGAGGGTAAACAGTCCATGGTTGGGGTGAGAGCAGTCCTTGGCGATGCTGAGCGCCCTCCGCAGACAACGCTTGCTTTGGACAGACTCAATGGAGGGGAGCGAGGAACCGGTGATGCGTTGGGCAATTTTCACCACCCTCTGCAATGCCTTCCGGTCGGAGACAGAGCAGTTGCCATACCATACTGTGATGCAGTTGGTAAGGATGCTCTCGATGGTGCAGCGGTAGAAGTTCACCAGGATCTGAGGAGACAGATGGACCTTCTTCAGTCTCCTCAGGAAGAAGAGACGCTGGTGAGCCTTCTTGATCAGAGTTGAGGTATTGTGGGTCCAAGAGAGGTCATCGGAGATGTTGACTCCCAGGAACCTGAAGCTAGAAACACGTTCCACCTCCGTCCCGTTAATGTGGATGGGGGTGTGCGTGCCGGCCCTGGACTTCCTGAAGTCTACAATGAGCTCCTTGGTCTTCTTGGAGTTAAGGGCCAGGTTGTTGTCAGCGCACCATGCTGCTAAGTGCTGGACCTCCTCCCTGTAGGCTCAGGGAGGAGGTCCAGCACTTAAAGGAGAAGGAGGACATTAAACTCAAAGGAGAAGCTCTGACTGAGAAAGAAACCTCTTGGATCGACTCACGTGCCCAGATGCCCTTTTGAAGTTATGTTTCCTCTTGGGGAATTCTTAACCACAATTGTGCAAGTTGCAGTGTCGAGGCTCAGAGTGCTTCCTGCCAAAGAAATCACTTGAGAAGAAAGATTTGAAGCATCCCATTGCGTAACATGGTTAGTGCGTTTGGGCTGCACGGTGGCGTAGCGGTAGAGTTGCGGTCTACAGCGGCCCGGAGTCCCGGGTTCGATCTTGACTACAGGTGCTGTCTGTACAGGGTTTGTACGTTCTCCCTGTGACTGCCTGGGTTTTCTCCGACATCTTCGGTTTCCTCCCACACTCTAAAGGCGCACAGGTTTGTCAGTTAATTAATTGGCTTGGTATAAATGCAAATTGTCCCTAGTGTGTGTAGGATAGTGTTAATGTGCGGAGATCGCTGGCTGGTCGCTGTGGACTCGGTAAATACAATACACGATAGAGTTCAACATGAACATCCCCACACAAAATGTTGGAGTAACTCAGCGGGACAGGCAGCATCTCTGGAGAGAAGGAATGGGTGATATTTCGGGTTGACACCCGAAGGATAGAAATAGGCACATGTGGACCATACCAGGGGAAATTTGCAGGCTAATTAACCCAAAGGGTCTCGATCCGAAACGTCGCGCATTCCTTCTCTCCAGAGATGCTGCCTGTACCAGCTGAGTTACTCCAGCATTTTGTGTCTATCTTCAGTTCAAACCAGCATCTGCAGTTCCTCCCTACACATCAATGGTGGGGAGGCTGGTTGGTTCTATGGACTGGGCTATATCTGCAACTTTCTGCAATTCCTTGCAGTGTTGGGCCTAGCGGTTCGCAAACCAAGCTGTGATGCATGCTGATAGTATGATCTCTTCTGTAGAAGTGGATAAGAGACGTCGACATCTGGAGGCAGAGCCCATTCATAGAGTGATATAGCGTGGAAACAGGCCCTTCGGCCCAACTTGCCCACACCAACCAACATGTCCCAGCTACACTAGTCCCACCTGCCTGCATTTGGTCCATATAAGTTACCCCTCAGGTTCCTATCTCATTTTTTCCCCTTAAATCTATGTCCTCTGGTCCCAATTCGCCTACTCAGGGCAAGAGAATCCATACGTCTACCATAAGATCATAAGTGATAGGAGCAGAGTGAGGCCATTCGGCCCATCATGTCTACTCCGCCAGTCAATCATGGCTGATCTATCTCTCCCTCCAGACCCCATTCTCCTGTCTTCTCCCCATAACCGCTGACACCCGTACCCGATCTAATCCCCTCATGATTTTATACGTAGGAGCCAACTCACACCTCAATAACCTTGAGGTTCCAACTGGTGTATAAAGCAAGCGAATGCAGGGCTTTACCTGATGGAACTCATCAGTGCGGTTCCTGAAGAGGTGGCACTGAGTGCCACGCGTTACGTGCTCCACAACTGTGCTTTGTCCTCCACCCTTGTCCTGGAAAATTAGGAGGAGGTGTGCGATTCTTACAATGTCTGCAAATTGCCTCTGGAGGTCCCGCAGCTGTGGGCTTGAATAGGAAGCTGAGGTGGCACTTCCTGCCGTAGCTGACCACAGCACACATGACTGCCTCCATTCACAGGCCCCAATAGCCCGTACCCTGAGAAGCAGGGCCACCTCACACACAGCACGCCTTAACCTCAGACATTTCTATTCGGAAACGCTCCCACCTCCATTCTAAACACTCTCCCCGGAACATTTATTCATGTTGACAGCCCATTATCGCTGTAAGTGTAGGAGTAATAATTAACAGGCTGATTAGTGTGGTCACATTCTGGTGCACTGAACGGTCGGTGGACAGTCAGCATCTCCTCGCGATTAATTAAAGATTTGCTTCTCGTGAAAGGCTGGGAGTGAATTCAGGACTTTGCTATAAGCCAGGGTGGGCTTTTAGTGAGATGCGATTTTTCTCAAAAAATATCAAAAATATCTCCACCAAAGTTGTACCATGGTCGGTGTTACTGCAATCACAGCACGCTGGTGCAGCGGGTAGAGCTGCTGCCTTACAGCCCCAGAAACGCTGGTTCGATCCTGACTATGGGTGCTGTCTGTGTGAAGTTTGCACGTGACCGCGTGGGTTTTCTCTGGGTGCTCCGGTTTCCTTCCGCTTTCCGAAGACTTGCTGGTTTGCAGGTTAATTGGCTGGGAGTGTGTAGGATAGAACTGGTGTGTGGGTGGTTGCTGGTCGGCGCAGACTTAGTGGGCCAAACGGCCTGTTTCCACACTATATCTCTAAAACTAAAAACTTAAAGGAGAGCTTGATTAATAGAAGAGAACAGAGCAGCACAGGAACAGGCCCTTCGGCCCACAATGCCCATGCCAAACATGAGGCCATGTTAAACTAATCCCTCTATTTACTGCATATCCGAGTGCTTATTGAAAAGTGTCTTTAAATGCTACTATTGGATCTGCTTCCACCACCACCACCTTGGGCAGCGCGTTCCAGGGAGAAATGTTCTATCTATACCTCTCGTAATTTTGTAGACTTCTATCAGGTTTCCGATCAACCCCCCCCCCCCCCCCCCCCCCCCCCCCCCACAATCAGTATTCAATTCAATTCAATTCAATTCAACTTTAATGTCATTGCACAAATACTGAGTATGGGTACAACGAAATGCAGTTTTGCGTCAGTCCATAGTAGTGCAATATAGAAATTTAAAAAAAAAGAGGATACAGAATAATAAAAAATACAGAATAATTAAACAATGGGGACGGAGGGACCGGAGGAATATATCGGCGGGACTCCGAGTTCAGCAATGCGACGGTATGATTGTAGAAGCTGTTCCTCATCCTACTGGTACGAGACCTGAGGCTCCTGTACCACCTCCCTGATGGGAGGAGGGCAAACAGTCCATGGTTGGGGTGGGAGGGGTCTTTAATGATCTTCCCAGCTCGTTTCAGACACCGTTTTCGGTGGAGGGCATCCATGGCAGGGAGCGGGGCACCGATGATGTGCTGCGCGGTTTTCACCACCCGTTGTAGTGCCTTCCTGTCCGCAACAGTGCAGCTGCTGTACCATACCGTGAAGCAGGCGGTCAGGATGCTCTCGATGGTACACCTGTAGAAGTTGGTCAGGATCTGGGGGGACAGGTGGGCTTTCTTGAGCCTCCTCAAGAAGTAAAGGCGCTGCTGTGCCTTTTTGATCAGCTTGGAGGTGTTGAGGGACCAGGACAAATCCTCCGAGATGTGTACCCCGAGGAATTTGTAGCTGGAGACGCGCTCCACCTCAGTCCCGTTTATGTGGATGGGGGTATGTCTGCCCCCTCTGACCTTCCTGAAGTCGACAATAAGTTCCTTCGTCTTCTTGGAGTTGAGGACGAGGTTATTATTGGCACACCAGGTTGTCAGGTGCTGGACCTCCTCTCTGTAGGCTGACTCATCGTTGTCACTGATCAGTCCTACCACCGTGGTGTCGTCAGCAAACTTAATGATGGCGTTGGATCCGTACTTAGGGATGCAGTCGTGGGTGAAGAGGGAGTAGAGGAGAGGGCTGAGCACACAGCCCTGTGGCACGCCGGTGAACATTGCTTATCCATGTTCTCCAACGATGCTGCCTGACCCATTGAGTTACTCAAGCACTTTGTGTCTCCTCTAAAGTCAAGTGTGCTTCTCTGTTAATTCACGTAACCCTGGCTTTCACTCCCTCTCCATCCCTCCCCGTTCCCAGTCATCCAACCAGTCTGACTGTCCCCTGATTACATTTTATCCCTGTTTGCTTTGTTGTTACCTTCAACTAGCTAACAATGATCTAGTCTACGTTTTCCTTGATCTGCATCCCCTTTGATGTCTCGTTCTCACACCCTACACTTCCTTATCTCTGTGTCTCCCTCGCCCTTGACTCTCAGTCTGAAGAAGAGTCTCGACCTGAAACGCCACCCATTCCTTCCCTCCCGAGATGCTGCCTGTCCCGCTGAGTTACTCCAGCATTTTGTGTCTGTCAGCGGCATAAACCAGCATCTGCAGTTCCTTCTTACACAACATAACACGATGCGAGTTGTTCGCTGTTGTGCTAAATACTATCACTCGGGGCTGAACATTTCTTGAGTCACCAGGAATGGGATAATTAAATTCTGTATTTATTTATTTGTTGTTTAATATATATTTTTATTAGAAGCATATGTACAAATAATAATAAGCGACAATTTAGTTACAGATTTCTTACATAGCTTCAGTTTTTTTTCTTTCTACCTGCAGCTCCAACCACGATCTCCTTGATCAATGCCAACAAGAGAGCATGGACACCATCATCATGAGAAGGCGCTGGAACTGGATTGGCCATATAGTGAGAGGAGAACCAGACAACATCCCAAGAATAGCCCTGCACTGGACATCGGAAGGGAAAAGGAAAAGAGCGGGACCCAAAACAAACTGTAGAGGAGGAAATGAAAACAATGGAGCTGACCTGGGGTAGTGTCCAGAAGCTAGTCCCAAACAGACAGGAGTGGAGGACCTTCCTTGCTGCCCTACATGCCAGGAGGCATCATAGGCAGTAAGTAAGTAAGTACCTGCAGCTTTACAGGCACATTAACATAAAAACATAGAAACATAGAAAATAGGTGCAGGAGTGGGCCATTTGGCCCTTCGAGCCATTCAATCCAAAATCTGTGCCCCGTTCTGATTCTGTCCTCTCCCCAGATTCCGTTAGCCCTAAGAGCTATATCTAACTCTCTCTTGAAAACATCCAGTGAATTGCCTTCCACTGTCTTCTGTGGCAGAGAATTCCACAGATTCACATTAACACAGCAACATAACAAATAAAATAATATATTTTCTGTAATACCAGGAAAACGGGCCATAATCGTGCAAACTGGAGTAAACAGTGGAAGCGAAACAAATCCATGGTAGATCGTTGCTAAGGTACAGTTGTGGTTAAAGATGTGTCGGGGGTTTTAAGAGTCTGGAGGTCACTGTTTTCCGGCTCCTGTATGCTTGCTGCATAATGAAAGCGTGGCCTGTGTGGTGTGGGCCTTTGATGATATTAACTGCATTTTTCAGACAGGACTTCCTGCAGATCCCTTTGATGGTGGGGAGGTCAGTACACGTGACGGACTGTGCAGTGATCATCACTTTTTGCAGTCTGCTTCTTTGAACCGCAAGTTCAAGTTTATTGTCATCGGTCAAGTACAGCAAGGCATCGTGCAATGAAGAATCGTGCTTGCAGCAGCATGACAGGTATAGACTCAGACAAACACACGGAAAACAATATTACATAAGAGTAAAGAAAAGACTGCAATTAAAATCATTCGTGCAAAAATATATAATCAGGAAGAAAATGTCCACTGGAGCGTAAGAGATAGACAGTAGTGTTTGGTTATCGAAGTAGAGTTAGGATTGTACAGGTGGGTTCAAGAAATGTGATGGTTGTAGGCAAGTAGCTGCCGGTGTGGGACTTCAGGCTTCTGTTCCTCCACCTCCTACCCGCCGGTAGCAGCGAGAAGCGGGCACTGTCTGGATGCTGGGGGTCCTTGATGATAGATGCCGCCTTCCTGAAGCAACGCATCATGTAGATACTTTCAATGGTTGGGAGGGCTGTGCCCCTGATGGACCGGGGCTGAGTCCAACACTTTCTGCAGCCTCTTGTATTCCTCTGCATTGGATGGCGTCAGCAATGGCTGCCTCGCCAACAGTCTGTCTGCCCTTTGCTTATTTGTTGTTTTTTTAGTATGTGTTAGTGTTCTTCAGCTTGTTTTATGAGGGGGGTGGGGAGGGGGTTGGAGGAAACTTTTTCTAGTCTCTAACCTCGACGGAGATGCAATTTATTTTCCGTATCGCATCTCCGTCCGCACTGCGGCCTAACATCGAGGAGTTGGCGGCCTTTGCTGGAGACCGACTTCGAGAGCTCCACCGCGGGAGCCTGCGGACGTTAATATCACGGAGCTTGCGATCCCTGATCGGCCTCTGAGCTTCAACCGCGGGTGCCTGCGGACTTTAACATCGTGGAGCTCGCGGTCTCGGGCCAGAGAGCGACTTCGGGAACTCCGACCTGCAGGAGCTTCGACTGACCCGACAGATAGTTCGACTCCCCCGACCGCGGGAGAAAAATGAGGGGAAAAGATTAGACTTTATTGTCTTCCATCACAGTGAGGAATGTGGTAAATCTGCTGTGGTGGATGTTTATGTTAACTTTTATGTAGTTGTGTGGCTTGTTGTGTATTTTAGTAATTCACATATCACTGTACCTTAATTGGTACACGTGACAATAAAAGACCTTTGAAAGCTTTGAATGGCCGTGCTTGGCCACGAAGGCTTTTGGGGTGGCAAACCCAACAGTTACACACCGCAGTCTTGGAGTACGGTTTACCGCTACCTCCTCCAGGGAAGGTATGTGTCTGCTGGCTCTGCCCGTGAACTCCACATCCTGTAAAAGAACATTAAAGTTAGCATGCATGACCAAGCATCTGAAGCTTCATGAGTAAGTGTGAAAGGTGATGCATGTGAAGCTATTCTTAGTTTGTTTGTGGTGTGCTTTCTGAAATGTTGGTGGCACGGTGGCGCAGTGGTAGAGTTGCTGCCTTACAGCGCCAGAGCCCCAGGTTCGATCCTGACTACGGATGCGGTCTGTATGGAGTTTGTACGTTCTCCCCGAGCCCTGCGTGGGTTTTCCCCTTGATCTCTGATTTTCTCCCACACTCCAAAGACGTACAGGTGTGTAGGTTGATTGGCTGCGGTAAAATTGTAAATTGTCCCTAGTGTGTGTAGGATAGTCTTAGTGTGCAGGGATCGCTCGGTGGACATTAGGGCCTGTTTCCACGCTGTATTTCTAAACTAAACTAAATTAAACTCTGGACTATGTGTTGCGTGGTGGGGAGTAGCCAGAGACCCTCTAGAGTGAGATACAACACTGGAACATTGAACGAAACTTGTGAAACTCTCAAAGAGGAAGCTTTGCAGTAAACATCGTTGCCCTCCACACTTTCTCTCAGTGTCTATTTCCTGCCATTAATTGTGAGGGTGACAGATCCTGAGTTGCCTGAACAAACCTTCCTTGTGCAGTCCCACAGGCCAGCATTACGCAAGTACACCATGACTTGCTTTTCCCACACATCCCGCAGGTCGACCCTCAGTTCCTTGCAGAACAAATGAAGGGACACAAAGTGCTGGAGTAACTCAGCGGGTCAGGCAGCATCTCTGGAGTTGCTGCAGTTACTCCAGCACTTTGTGTAAACCAGCAACTGTGAGGCTGCTAAACAGTCACTCTGTACTCACAGTCACCTGATTCTGCGGCTTGGCACGGCCACTTTAATAACTGGCACTGGCCACTCAAATCAGCTGTCCCAGACATTTTTATGATTGGTTTTACTGTATTTTAACGTTGTTGTTTTACCTGCTTTTAACTATTTATACTGTTCCATCAGGGACTGGATTGTTTTTAGTGTTATTATGTGTGAAATGTTTTAAATTTCATGTGCGATGCTCCGCTATTCCCTGGGAAACGTCTTTTCATTTTGCACTGAACAACTGTTGCTTGCAAGATGACAAAAGGTTGATTGATTGATTGTGTGTGCCAACAATAACCTCGTCCTCAACTCCAAGAAGACGAAGGAAATTATTGTCGACTTCAGGAAGGTCAGAGGAGGCAGTCATACCCCCATCCATATAAACGGGACTGAGGTGGAGCGCGTCTCCAGCTACAAATTCCTCGGGGTACATATCTCGGAGGATTTGTCCTGGTCCCTCAACACCTCCAAGCTGATCAAAAAGGCACGGCAGCGCCTTTACTTCCTGAGGAGGCTCAAGAAAGCCCACCTGTCCCCCCAGATACTGACCAACTTCTACCGCTGTACCATCGAGAGCATCCTGACCACCTGCTTCACGGTATGGTACAGCAGCTGCACTGTTGCGGACAGGAAGGCACTACAACGGGTTGTGAAAACCGCTCAGCACATCATCGGTGCCCCGCTCCCTGCCATGGATGTCCTCCACCGAAAACGGTGTCTGAGACGGGCTGGGAAGATCATTAAAGACCCCTCCCACCCCAACCATGGACTGTTTGCCCTCCTCCCATCAGGGAGGCGGTACAGGAGCCTCAGGTCTCGTACCAGTAGGATGAGGAACAGCTTCTACAATTATACCATCACATTGCTGAACTCGGAGTCCCGCCGATAGATTCCTCCGGTCCCTCCGTCCCCATTGTTTAATTATTCTGTATTTTTGATTATTCTGTACCTTCTTTTTTTTTAAATTTTTTTTTTTAATTTCTATATTGCACTACTACTACGGACTGACGCAAAACTGCATTTCGTTGTACCCATACTTAGTATTTGTGCAATGACATTAAAGTTGAATTGAATTGAATTGAATTGAATTGAATTGAATTGATTGAATTGATTGATTGAACTGCAGTTCCTTGTTTCAACATAAACAAAGCATTTTTTGTGGTCTTCAGACTTTACTTTAGGCTTTAGTGATACAGCACGGAAACAGGCCCTTCGGCCCACCGAGTCTGCGCTGAACAGTGACTAGCCCATATATTAACCTATTCACACTAGGGACAATCTTCTACAACTTACCGGCCAATTAACCTACTAACCTGTACGTCTTTGGAGTGTGGGGGGATACCGGAGCACCTGGAGAAAACCCACGCAGGTCACGGGGAGAACGTACAAACTCCGTACAGATAGTACCTGTAGTCAGGATTGAACCTGGGCCTTTGGTGCTGTAAGGTATCAAAAAAGCCCTCCTCACCTGTAGCAACCTATTACCTGCCAGCCCTTGTCCTGCCCCTCCTCTCCCACCTTACTTTCCCCACCCCCATCCTGTAGAGTCAGTTTGAAGAATGATCCTGACCCGAAACGTCACTTGTCTATGTTCTCCCAGAGATGCTGTCTGACCCATTGAGTTACTCCAGCACTTTGTGTCTTCTGCCAGCTGTACAGGTTTTACTCTGCCCAACCACAACACACTGAATGGTGAACTAGGTTTCGAGGAATCAGATTCGGGGTGGCACGGTGGCACAGTGGCAGAGTTGCTGGCTTACAGCCTGTGAATGTGGAACAGAACAACAGGCAGCCAACCATGTCATCTCTGGGTGCCCGCTCTACCACCCACCAAGTGGAGCTCAGGGCCTGGCAGACATTGACGCCAACAGAGACAACAACCTGGCTGCTCAACACCCGGCTTGACATCTAACTCTTCCTTTGGTTTATTTATGTCTCATTCGCAAGAAGAAGAAGACAGCGCCAGAGACCTGGGTTTGTTCCTGACCACAGCTGCTGTCTGTACGGAGTTTGTACGTTCTCCCCGTGACCGTGTGGGGTTTCCCCTGGTGCTCCGGTTTCTTCCCACAGACGTACAGCTTTGCGCTGATTTGGGCTGATTTGGCTTTGGTAAAAAAAAAACATTTAAATTGTCGCTGGTCTGTGGGATAGTGCTAGTGTACGGGGATCGCTGGTCGGTGCGGACTCGGTGGGCCGAAGGACCTGTTTCCGCGCAGTAGCTCGAAACTAGACTAAACTTAATGACTTGTTCTTGTTTATTGCCAGGTCGGGGGGAGTTCCCTCCGCCACGGGTACCATGTGCTTCCTGCTCCGGATAGTCGGCGACTAAACCGTCTGCCCCACCTGGTTTGCCAGGTGAGGAGGGGGCTGTGGACCCTCAGCAGGACCAAAAACAAGACTTGCCAAAGGGCGGATGAGCTCCTAGTGAGCCAACGGCCATCCACACTTCAGTAGGAGTTGCGATCACTGTCGTACACAGCATTGTAAGTTGTTTATTCCATTCTTCAACAACCAGAGAACGTGGCTGAAAGGAACGTTTTTTTGCCCCTGGAGTATCGGAGGTTGAGGGGAGACTTGATGGACGTATATGAAATTATGAGAGGCAAGGATAGGGGTAGACGGTCAGAACCTTTCTCCCAGGGTGGAAATGTCCAACACTAGAGGCCACAGCTATGACACGAGAGGGGGGAAGTTGAATGAATATATGTGGGGGAGGTTTTCTACCCAGTGGGTGGTGGGGGCCAGTAGTGGTGTTAGAGGCAGGTACGATAGTGATGTTTAAGAAGCTTTAGGGTAGGCACATGGAAGAGCAGGGAATAAGTAAAGTATGTAAGTATAAGTATAAGTTTATTGGCCAAGTATTCACATACAAGGAATTTGCCTTGGTGCTCCGCCCACAAGTAACAACATGACATACAGTGACAGTTACGAATGACTCAGAAAACACTAAACATTAATAATAATAAAACATTAATGATAAAACACCATTAATGTTCAAGCATGTGAACCAACAAAATACCAGATCAAAGGGAGGCGACAGATTTTTGGCTGTTGAGTAGAGCAACTACTCGTGGATAAAAACTGTTTTTATGTCTGGCTCTGGCAGCTTTGACAGTCCGGAGTCGCCTTCCAGAGGGGAAGTGATTCAAAGAGTTGTCCGCTCGCTTCCTGGCCCTTGCAGTGTACAGGGATATGGACCAAGTACAGGCAGATGAGATCAGTTTAACTTGGCATCTCTCGGGCACAAACTCCGTACAAACCGCCCCCATAGTCAGGATCGAACCCGGGTTTCTGGCACTGTAAGGCTCTACCGCTGTGCCACTGTGCCACTGTGGGCCGAAGGGCCTGTTCCCGTGCTGTACTGTTTCCCGTTCTACGCTCTATTTAAACCTGGGCTCCTGTCGAGGCAGCTCACTCCAGTTTGGTGGGAAAGTGAAGACATTTTATCCGGCAGCTGTGTAGGAGTTACGTGTAATTGTGGCTTTTGCAACATTTATCACGGAGCACAATCTCGGCCAAAGATACACGTTTGGCACGAGAATATGGCCTTCAACGAACAATGAACACTTGCGGAGGGACTAAGGGTGGCGGAGGATTTGAGTTATGGCAGAAAAGCTCGTAACAAAGAAACCTTTGCCCCAGTGGTGTGTGAAGGGCCCTTTAATTCAGCCACTTAGATCTATCAGTGGGTGCACTACTTCCATCAAGGGAATTGGTCCTGACCAGAGTCTCCCTCTGCGTGGATCGTATTACCGAGACTGCCTATTATCTCTGGTCCACTCTAACTTGTAATTTCTAAACCATTATCCAGACCTGTGTTTAAGTTTTGGGTGCGTTGAATTCCCCCCCCAGAGTCAGATTATAAAGGACTGGTTCAAAATGCTTGTTCGGTCTCCAGGCTATGTGAATTCAGCTTGACGGCCAGACGTTTGGATGTTCAAGGCTTGGGAGTGCAAGGGAGGGTGGGGGAGGTCTGGCTGGTGCCAGCACACACGTGACAGAGGGAGTTGTCTGCAATTGGAGTCTGCCCATCCATGGATGAATCACAGAGCCACGGAGACCACTGCACGGAATAAGGAGCTGATGTGAACGCTCCTCAGCTGGTCAGTCGGCACTGGCCTGTCGTTTCATAAGGGCGCTGCTGTGGAGTTGCTGCCTCACAGCGCCAGAGACCCAGGTTCGACCCCGACCTCGGGTGCTGTCTGTACGGAGTTTGTACCATGTGGGTTTTCTCTGGTTTCGTCTCACACTCCACAAACGTACAGATTTGTAGGTTAATTGGCTTCTGTAAATTGTTAAATGTCCCCAGTGTGTAGGACAGTGCTAGTGTACAAGGTGATCGCTGGTTGGTACGGATTCGGTGGGCCGAAGGGCCTATTTCCACGCTGTATCTCTAAACTCTAAAGTGTAAAATAAGAAGCCACATGGCTGCATGGAACAGCACAGCACAAAAACATGCTCTTCATCCACAATATCCACGCTGAACATGATGCCAGGTTAAACCAATCTCTTCTTGGTTTAACCTGGCAGCATGTTCAGCATGGATATTGTGGTTGAAGAGCATGTTTTTGTGCTGGTCTAAAGAAGGGTCTCGACCCGAAACGTCACCCATTCCTCCTCTCCTGAGATGCTGCCTGTCCCGCTGAGTTACTCCAGCATTTGGTGTCTATCTTCGGTTTAAACCAGCATCTGCAGTTCCTTTCTACACATGAAAGTTTATAGCCATTCACATGGAATGTAAAACATAGGAGCATAGGAACAGGCCCTTCGGCCGACAACGCCTGCACCCTCCATGATGCCAATCTACTTAACCCCTTTTGCCTGCATATGGTCCATACCCCTCTACTCCCATGTTCATGTGGCTCAATAATTCTTAAATGCCATTGTCTTACTGCTTCCACCATCTCCCCAGGCAACGTGTTCTAGACCACCCTCCCCCCCCCCCACCCAACCCTCCCCCCCCCCCCCCCCCCCCCCCCCACACACTCTCTGTAAAAAAAACTTGCTTCACTAATCGACCTTAACCTCTTCCTGTCTCTCCTTAAACCTGTGCCCATTTAGTATTTGATGTTTCCACACTGTGGAAAAGACTCATTTACTTATCGGCACTGTGGGCTGAAGGACCTGTTTCTGTGATGTATTGTTCTATTTTAAGATTTTAGACTTTCGAGATACAACATGGAAACAGGCCCTTCAGCCCAACCAGTCCGTGCCGACCAGCATTCACCCCATACACTGACACTATCCTACACACTCGGGTCAATTTACAATTTTTACTGAAGCCAATTAGCCTACAAACCTGTATGTCTTTGGAGTGTGGGTGGAAGCTGGAGCACCCGGAGAAAACCCACACGGTCCCAGAGTGAGAAACGTATAAACTCCGTACAAACAGCCCCCATAGTCAGGATCAAACCCGGGTTTCTGGCACTGTAAGCCACTGTGCCGCCTTGTCCTGTGACCACAACATGCCCTGACATTAAATAGAACATAGAACAGTAGAGCACAGGAACAGGTCTTTTGGCCCACAATATCTGTGCCAAATATAATATAAAGTTAAACTCAGCACATTAAATGCTCCTACTTTATCCCCCCTGTGTCCTTGCCAATATTTATAAATCAATCAATGAGACTAAAACAGATTATCTGATCGATATCACGTCGCAGTTTGTGGGGGGAAGGAACTGCAGATGCTGGTTTACACCGAAGACAGACACAAAATGCTGGAGTAACTCAGCTGGTCAGGAAGCATTCCTGGAGAGAAGGAATAGGTGACGTTTCAACCCAAAACTTTACCTAATCCTTTTCTGCAGAGATGCTACTGGTCCCGCTATGGGTCTTGCTGTTTTTTTTAATCACTGATAATTGAGAAAGCAGCAGAAGGTACAAAAATGACACAAAGTGCTGGAGTAACTCAGCAGGTCAGACAGCATCTCTGGAGAACACGGATAGGTGATATTTCTGGTTGGGACCCTTCTTCAGAGCCTTCTTCAGACTTCTTCTGAAGAAAGGTCCTGATCTGAAACATCATGCTCTGCAGAGATGCTGCCTGACCTGTTGAGGCAGTTTGCGGGATCTTGCCGTGTGCAAATTGCTGCCAGCTTTGCGACATTATCTTTGCAGCTTCGTGGACTTGTGAAAGGTGCCAGTGAAATGTCATTTCTTGTGGTTTCTGATGGCAGGCAGCCGAGTCAGTTTACTAGAGGATTCATGGGTGGCTGCCATCACTTCTACAATGGTGTGATGCCAGTAAGTTCAATAGTCACAGAGTCATACAGCATGGAAACAGGCCATTCGACCCAACTTAGCCATGATGACCAAGATCCTCATCTAAGTTATAGAATCATAGATTCATATAGCGTTGAAACAGGCCTTCCGGCCTAACTTGCCCATGCTGACCAAACTAGTCTCACCGGCCTGCATTTGGTCCATATCCTTCTAAACCTATCCTATTCATGTACCTGTCTAAATGTTTCTTAAACACTGCGATAGTATCTGCCACAACTACCTCCACCAGCAGCTCTTTCCTTACACCCACCACCCTTTGTGTAAAAAGGGTACCCCACAGGTTCCTATTAAATCTTTCCCCTCCTCTGGGCAAGAGACTCTGTGCACAAAAATGCTGGAGAAACTCAGCGGGTGCAGCAGCATCTATGGAGCGAAGGAAATAGGCAACGTTTCCTATTTCCTTCGCTCCATAGATGCTGCTGCACCCGCTGAGTTTCTCCAGCATTTTTGTGTACCTTCGATTTTCCAGCATCTGCAGTTCCTTCTTAAACACAAGAGACTCTGTGCGTTTACCCGAGCTATTGCTCTCACAATTTTGTACACCTCTATAATATCACCCCTCTTCCTCCTGCGCTCAAAGGATTAAAGCCCTATCCTGTTCAACCCCTCCCTGTAGCCCAGGCCCTGGAGCCGTGACAACATTAACTAGAGGGCATGGATTTAAGATGCGAAGGGAGACATTTAGAGTCAGAGAGTCAGTCTGGTTCCATTTGGCCACGTTTAGCTGCCTCTAAACCTTTTCTATCCCTGGACCTGTCCAAATGTCCCTTAAATGTTGTTATAGTGCCTTCCTCAACTGCATCCTCCGGCAGCTCGTTCCATATACCCTCCGTCTTCTGCGTGAGAAAGTTGGCCCTCGGGTTCCTGTTAAACCTCAAGAACCAGTGGACATAGGTTTAAGGTGAGGGGGGGGGAGTTTTAATAGGAACCTGTAGGGCAATATTTTTTTACACAGAGGGTGGTAGGTATCTGGAACCAGCTGCTAGAGGAGGTATTGGTTGTCATTAGCACAAGAGTAAAAAAAAAACATTTGGACAGGTACATGGATACGAGAGGTTTAAAAGGATATGGGCCAAACACAATCATGTGGGACTAGTGTAGATGGGGCATGTTGGTCAGCGTGGGCACATTGGGCCGAGGTCGCCTGTTTGATTCTATGAATCATATTGTTCTCTCTACAAGTGATCCCAATGATGTTCTAGTCTGACTATGATTCTAAGGTAGACAAAAATGCTGGAGAAACTCAGCGGGTGCAGCAGCATCTGTGGAGCGAAGGAAATAGGCAACGTTTCGGCACGAAACGTTGCCTATTTCCTACGCTCCACAGATGCTGCTGCACCCGCTGAGTTTCTCCAGCATTTTTGTCTACCTTCGATTTTCCAGCATCTGCAGTTCCTTCTTAAACACTTTATGACTATGATTCTAAATGGTTCCCTCTCACCTTAAATGTATGCCTCGAGTTCTTGATTCTCCAACCCCAGAAAGGGGCTTTGCATTCACTCTAGTAGAGTAAGAAATGTTCAAAGATTCAAAGCAAGGAAAGGTGTGTAAATCAAGGAAATCAGATGAGGAGGAGGATCATTTACATGGGTTTGGCAACTGCGCCCAACCGTGGTATTCGTGTACATTACTCCCTCAAAGGGCTTTTAATTAAAATATATAATTTCTTTTCCCACCGTATATATTTGCGTGATTGCAATAAACTAGGCAGGTTTGTAATATTGGAGCACAGTTTGCAATGCCGGAGGAAGATTAACGTAACATAGAACTTGGAACAGTAGACCACAGAAACAGGCCCTTCGGCCCATCCGTGCCAAGCAAAATGCCAAGTTAAGACTAGAAACTGGAGCAACAAACTATCTGCTTCAGAACTGCAAAATCATGAGAGGGCAGTCCCGGTGGCGCAGCGGTAGTGTTGCAGTGTTACAGCAAAATGCAGCACCGGGGACCCGGGTTTGATCCCGACTACGGGCGCTGTCTACACAGACCTTGTACGTTCTCCCCGTGAACTGCGTGGGTTTTCTCTGAGATCTTTGGTTTCCTCCCACATTCCAAGGACGTACAGGTTTGTTGGTTAATTGGCTTGATAAAAAAAAAATTTTTTTAATTGTTCGGTATAAAATTGGCCAACTTCCAATAATGTCCCAGGTGGACTCTTCGGAAGGTACAAGGTACAAGGTACAGATCAGGCAAACACACTCGAGTAGGGGAATCAAGGAACAGAGGACACAGGTTTGAGGTGAGGAAAGGTTTAATAGGAACCTGAGAGATAACTTTTTCACACAAAGAGTGGTGGGTGTATGGAACGAACTGCCAGAGGAGGTAGTTGAGGCAGGGGCTATCGCAACGTTTAGGAAACATTTAGACAGGTACATGGATAGGAATGGTTTAAAGGGATATGGGCCAAACGTAACTCTGTCGTTGAGACACTGTGCAGCCCTGTTTTTGTAATTCTGAGATAGTCTGCATCAAATAGAGTTATTGCCCAATTATTTGTGTATCTGCTTTAACCAACCTCATAAGATGTTCGTGATCAGGGTAACAGATTATGTACTGCCTTGAACCAACAGTTATACATTCAAATGGATAATTATATGGAATATTTGGACAGGGCCTCAAGCAAAGTAAAGAACGGCTTATGATATTCTTTTCTTCTCTATCTTGGCTTGTCTCATTTTCTGTTCTATTCTGTTAAATTTGAAACAAGAAGTTGTACATGAACTGTAATATCTCATTATGTATTAAATACGTATGTACTGCATTATTGTACTTCTAATAATTTTTTTTTTAAAAAGAACGAGAGGAACAAGTTCAGGTCTGGCGTTACAGGGTGATGAAGGTTGGTGAGGATTCTGACATGATGGGTGGCGGGTAGCAAAAGGGGTCGGCTCGATCTCGTGGACAAGAGTCCTTGACTCCTTGGAACTAGAGTTGCTGTATCATGGAGCAATGAGTGGCCCCTTGCTCCAGGCAGAGGGTGCTTCTTCTCCTTGTCGAGTCCACACACAAGATTAGACATTGTTCAGCCAGAGCTGAACACATTTCTCAGCATCCGCATACAATGTGGTGTCTGTCTTGTTGCTTCTTGTGCTTCTTGTGCGTGGTGGTGGAAAGATTGTTGGAAACAGGGCAACGACCTGAACGCTCTTTCCTTGACCCCAAGGGTGCTCCTGACAGCAGGAGATGTATCTGCTCTCCACACGTTACAATTGGAAGTGTACCGAACATCATCGGGACAGCTTGAAGAGAACAACATCCATCCCCACCCCCCCCCCCCCCCCCTCCTCACCCTGTGCTCCTTCATCTCCTGCCCGTTGAGTAATGTGCCAGATACGTACAGGGTGAAGGACTAGTATAGGTGGAGACAGGTACACGGATAGGACAAGTTTAGAGGGATATAGACCAAGATCAGGCAGGTGGGACCGATGTAGCTGGGACACTGTTGGCCAGTATGGGCAAGTTGGGCCGAAGGGCCTGTTTCCACACTGTATCACTCTGTGACTCTATGACATCAGTGGGCTACATTCATAAGCATCAGTCAACATGACCAAGGACTTCAGAAGAGGGAGGTCAGGGATGGACAAGCCTGTCTTCATCGATGGGAAAGCGGTGGAGAGAGTCGACAGCTTCAAGTTGCTGAGCATGTAGATCTCTGGAGGGGTGGCATGGTGGCGCATCGGTAGAGTTGCTGCTTTACGGCACCAGAGACCTGGGTTGGATCCTGACTACGGGTGCTGTCCATATGACTGCGGGGGTGAGAAAGTGAGATAAGATAGAACTAGTGCAAACAGGTGAAGGGCCAAACAGCCTGCAAACAATAGTGTTCTCCCTTGTCCTGTCCAGCGATCCCAGCATCTTTCAGCATCATTTATCCTTAGGTTGGTCGCGACCCAAATGCAAATGGTTCCCCAGGAGAAGGTGGGGGTTGTGGAAATGAACCGTGGTCTGCAGTTCTGCATTTCCGTGAGGAAATAGCAACTTGCCAGAGAAGGATTTACGATGTGAACAGCCAGGGAAGGCCGGGAGGCAGTCACAAAAGGGCAGGGAGTCAAGAACAGCGTTGGGAGCTTCAGGGAGGAGGTTAAAAGGGCTGTTTGGATCTGAAACCTGTCACAAGTGGCTGTCAAACACTCAACAGGTAATAGCATAAACACTGCAGTAAAATAAAAAGAAACAACTTTCACGGCCGCCCAATCAACCTCACAGTCAATTAAACGCTTTCCGAAGCGTGGGCAAGAAATGCAGCATCCCTTCTGTGCCAAGTTAGCTGAAGTCACGTCGGGTCAAGCTGAATTTATTGCCGTTTGCACGAGTCTGGTGAGGTACCGGTGCAATAAAAATCCTGCTTTGGACTTTGGACTTTTTATTTGTAATCAGCGCCAAAACATGTGGGTTTAGTTTCATTTAGTTGAGAGCTACAGCGCGAAAACAGGCCCTTCGGCCCACCGGGTCCACGCCGACCAGCGATCCCCGCGCACTAACACTATCCTACACACACTAAGGACAATTTTCACATTTAACAAGCCAATTGGCCTACAAAGCTGCATGTCTTTGGGTTGTGCAAAGGAATCTCACTGTGCTGTGCATACGTGGCAACAAAGAACCATTAAACCATTGGTCATAGGTTCGTAGACTCAGATAGCGCGCAAAAAACATTTAAATTGTGTACAAATTATACATAAATTACACATGAATTGTAAAAGACAGAAGACTGCAGGGAACAAGATGTCAGCGCAAAAACATAATTAGAAAATAAATATATTGCAAGAGGTTTTAGTGCTCTGCTGTTGAGGTAGGGATAAGGTTGTACTGGTTGGTTCAAGAGCTAGATAGTTGTGGGAAAGTAGCTGTTCCTAGACCTGGCGGTGTGGGACTTCAGGCTTCTTCACCTCCTGCACACAATGGTAGCGGTGAGAAGAAGGCATGGGCTGAATGGTGGCGATCCTTGATGAGAGATGCAGACATCAGTGCGAATATCTCCTCCAGTGAATTTGACTGAGAAACGAATATTGGCCAAGATACGGTGGAGTCCTGCCCTGATCACCTTCAGAATATCCCATCTTGGAGGGAAACTTTGCGTCCACCAACGGAGTCACGGCACATCTGGGAAAGGGTATTCCACAAAGCTGAGCACGTTTGCTCCTGGACCTCAACCTAGGTTGCACGCTCGCGACCCCTGGGTGGAGAAGCACCACGATCCCTTGTTTCCATAGCGGAGGCATATGGTTGATTTGTGAAGTCTGAAGCAGGGTCCTAACCTGAAACAAGCAGGTCAGGCAGCACCTCTGGAGAAAAGGAATAGGTGATGTTTCGGGTCAGATGCCCGAGCTGCGAAGAATATGGGCCAAATGCAGGCATGTGGGAATAGCCCAGAATGCTAACTCAATGGGCCGATAGTACTTTATTGTTACATGTACCTAGCTAGGGACTGTGAAGTTCTTTTTTTTCAATACCTTTTTTTGACTGACCGAAGATCTGTGTGGGTGTGTCGTTAGCTGCGGTTTTCTCAGTATCTGTCCACCAGGCTCACTCCAGCATCTCCAAGACACAATGTGTTGGAAGGAACTGCAGATGCTGGTTTATACCGAAGATAGACACAAAGTGCTGGAGTAACTCAGCGAGTCAGGCAGGATCTCTGGAGCATCTCATTATTTTTCTCCAAAGATGCTTGCTGCCTGACCCGCTGAGTTACTCCAGCGCTAAGTGTCTATTTCCAAAGCATGTCAGGAGTATAGATGGGATATACACGATGGGATGAAGAAGGGTCCCGACCCGAAAGATCGCCTGCCCATTCCCTACTCAGACGCTGCCTGACCTGCTGAGTTCCTCCAGCACTTTGTGTGTTGATCAAGATTCCAGCATCTGCACTTTCCTGCGTCCCCATCCGACGTTGACCTTACGCCGGAGATTGGGGACTTTCGTGTCCCTTCTGTTGAAAATGCCACCTTTGTCAGCCCAGCCTCAGCCGAAAGACCCATGTTTAAAATCGCAACAATATAAAAAGCTTTCTGCTGTGCTCAATCATTCCTTATCAGCTCAAATGGGGCTTAATGTAAAAAGAATCTTGTGTAAGCCAACCAGTCCCGGCACTTCCCTTTAATGTGGTATAGAAAGGGCATTCTGGTGATAAGCCAGGGCTCTTGTACAGTGGACGGTTCAGTGGAAAGACAATGCTAAACACACCCTCTGCACAATCTATTCTTCAGTGTATGCTTAGTAATGGAAGTGATTTATTGCAGCCTGAGAAAGTTAAACAGAGAGACCAAAGAAATATCTAGAGGGCTGGTTCACAATCAGCTCTGGGGGCAGCTGAGTACTAACTGTTAAGTTGGAATTCTTTCCGTTAACAAACGGGCTGCTTAACCCTTTGTGTGGGAAGGAACTGCAGGTGCTGGTTTAAACTGAAGATCGACACAAAATGCTGGAGTAACTCAGCGGGACAGGCAGCATCTCTGGAGAGAAGGAACAGGTGACGTCTCGGGTCTGAAGAAGGGTCTCGACCCAAGGCATCACCCATTCCTCCTCTCCAGAGATGCTGCCTGTCCCGCTGAGTTACTCCAGCATTTTGTGTCTGACTAGGAGGTGTAAATGTGCACATATCATGTGCATCTCAGAAACAGACCCTTTGGCCCACCTTGTCTATGCCAACCCAATTGGCATATTCTGGGCTAGTCTCATTTGCCTGCATTTGCCCCATTAGCCTCTATACCTTTCCTATCTATATATCTGCCTTTGAAGAATGTATTTGTATTTGCTTCCCCAGCTTCCTCCATCAGCTATAGAAGATTTGTTCTTGGAACATAGAACAGTACAGCACAGGAATGGGTCCTTTAGCCCCCAATGTTTATGCCGAACATGATGCCTAGCTGAACTGATCTTATCTGCCTTCATATGAGCCATTTCCCTCTATTCCCTGTATTTCCATGTGCGTTTCCAAACCACTATCGTATCTGCCTCCAGCACCACCCCTGCAAAGTGTTCCAGGCCCCCACCACGTCTTGTTTATTACTTGCCCCCCCCCCCCCCCGCATCTCTGTTAAACTTTCTCCCTCTCACGTTACAGCTATGGCCTCTAGTGTTGGACATTTGCACTCTGCAAATAAGGTTCTGACTGTCTACCCTATCTATGCCTCTCATAACTTTATATACTTCTATCATGTCTCCCCCTCAACCGCCGATATTCCAGAGAAAACGATCCAAGTCTATTCAACCTCTCCCTGCAACTGAAACCCTGTAATCCAGGCAGCGTTCTGCTAAACCTCCTCTGCACCCTCTCCGAAGCGTCCACATCTTTCCTTTAATGGGGCGACCAGAACTGCACGCAATACTCCAAATGCTGCCTGCCCATAGACCTACAAAGCTGCATCATGAGAGATATCCTGGTTTCTCCAGCTCTCTGTGGCCCTAGGTTTACACACCAGAAAGCCCAACATTGTTTCCCAGTCTCAGGCAGAGAAGGAAACAGGGAGCAGTTGGATTTCGCATGGTTGTAGGATCATAGAGACATGCAGCTTAGAAACAGGCCATTCAGCCCATCATTTCCATGCTAACCATGAAGTACCGATAGGTATAGACGTAGTGGACTCTGCTGCACAATTCTATGGCTGAGTACAATAGTGACTACACTTTGGAAGTACTTGGGAATGTTAAATGCATGATGGAAATTAATCGGATTATAGTTTAGTTTAGTTTAGACATACAACTCGGAAACATTCCCTCCGGCCCACTGAGCCTGCACCAACCAGCGATCCTCACACACTAACACTGTCCTACACACACTAGGTGACAATTTACAATTGCACCAAGCCAATTAGCCTACAAACCTGTACGTCTTTGGAGTGTGGGAGGAAACCGGAGCACCCGGAAAAAACCCACGCAGGTCACGGGGGAGAACGTTCAAACTCCATACAGGCAGCACCCGCAGTCGGGATCTAACCCGGGTCTCTGGTGATGTAAGGAAGCAACTCTACCGCTGCGCCACCGTGCCGCCCAATTTCTTGGATTTCTTGCCATTTTTTTTCACATCCGCACAAGAGCTGTGGTGGCAGAGTTTTGATTTGCTGAACAGCTATTCTGGATGCTTTGTAACCACGGAGTTGTCTGCTGTCAGGATGAGGGGGTTGGTCATGAAGAGTTTGCAGTCTTTTGTAGATTTTTTCCCTTGAGGCCCCTTGTGCATAGATGCAAGACGGGATCATACAATCCCACTTCACAAACACAAGGGAAGCAAACAAAACAGCATTTCATTCCAACAACTGGCATCAAAACGCCACAAACTTCTGAGAACTGCCAAACTTCTGAGTTTCGATGTGACATTCGCCAAGTTCTTCCAGCTGATAGAGCTGGACAGCATGGAAACAGGCCCTTCGGCCCACCTTGTCCATGCCAAGTGTTGCCATATTGGGCCTGCATTTGGCCTATAGCCTTCTAAACCCTTCCTTTCCATATATCTGTCCAAATGTCTTTTAAAAGTCACAATTGTATCCATTCTATAGCTTCTGACTGGCAGGCCCGGTGGCACAGCGGTGGAATTGCTGCCATACAGTGCCGGAGACCCGGGTTCGATCCCTGACTACAGGCACCGTCTATACAGAGTTTGTATGTTCTTCATGTGACCTCGTGGGTTTTCTCCAGGTGCTCTGGTTCCCTCCCATACTCCAAAGACGCGCATGTTTGTAGGTTAATTGGCTTCTGTAAATATTGTCCCTAGTGTGTAGGACAGAACTAGTGTACGGGTGATCGCTGGTCGGCTCGGCCTCGCTGGGCCGAAGGGCCTGTTTCCACTGAACTAAACTAAACTAAAGTCTGTGTCCCTAAACTAAACTAAACTAAACTAAATGAAACTAAACTAAACTAAACTAAACTTATGGCAGCTCCTGTCACATATGGACTACCTTCTGGGTGAACATGTTGTACCTGATGTCCCCTTTAAATCTTTCCTCTTTCCCATTAAGCCTATGCTCTCTAGTGAGAATCCTCTACCCTGGGAAAAAGACTGAGTGGTCATTTTATCCATGCCTCTCCCAATCTTATACACCTCAATAAGGTCATCCCTCAGCCCCCTGTTCTCCAAAGAAAAAAAATGTCCCAGCCTATTTAACCTCTCCCTATTACCCAAGCCTACAAGCTTGCGGGAACAGGTCCCATGTCACTATTTTGATTTTAAAAAAGGGGAGTTTAGTTTAGTTTAGCAATACAGTGTAGAAACAGGCCCTTTGGCCCACTGACCAGCGATCCCCGCACATTAATACTATCCCACACACACTGGGGACAATTTTACATTTATGCCAAGTCAATTAAGCAACAAGCCAATTAACCTACAAACCTGTACATCTTTGGAGTGTGGGAGGAAACCGAAGATCTCGGGAAAAAAACCCCACGCAGGTCACGGGGAGAATGTACAAACTCCGTACAGACAAGCACTCATAGTCAGGATCGAACCTGGGTCTCTGGTGCCGTAAGGCAGCAACTCTATTGCTACCCCACCTTCAATGAGTTACTAGCAGTGCACCAGTTATTAATGAAATAAATTATTTGGTCATTATCACACTGGCTTCTTTTGGGAAATTGTTGAGCCCAAGTTGCCAACTAACTTTGCTACAAAAGTGACAAAGTGGCAACGATGGCTGGAAAATGCTTTAGGACTTTCTGAAAGCTATGCAAAGGTGACTTCTAGTTGCATGTCTTTTTTTACCTTCCCCTCATTGCTCTGAATGTCGTTAACGTCAGGTTGCTAGGAGATGTCTAATTGCAGCTAACCGCCTTAGTTCTGAAGCTGTCAGCCTTGAGCACAGTCAATGGCACCTGAAGTCAAATCTCTAAGCATTCTTATTTAAATTCTTGACTGGCGTGACATGGTTAGGGACACCAGGTCCTCCTGAAAACTTGCATACGTGTTAAGCCCGGAGGAATTGTGAAATGTTTTGAATTATTAATTTCCAGACGAAAAGAATAGCAAAGTCCAAAGAAATGAATGTGAACCGGACATGGTGCTGGCTCGAAGGGCCGAATGGCCTACTCCTGCACCTATTGTCTATTGACTCAAACGATTGTGTGCTCTAACTTTCCTTAATCATCGTTGCTGCCTTTGAGTTGTTCTTTTCATACTTTTCATTCATTTGTTTTTTGTCCAGGGCCTGTCCCACTGGGGCGTCATTAGTGTGTCATTTAGGCGACATTATTGTGCGCGCATGGTGCGTGGTGACGTAGGCAGTGGCGCGCGGTTGCGAGCGGCGCCCCAGGATTTTGGGATGTACAAAATCATCGCGGGCCATCTGCGTGACGCGCAAATGACGCCCAAGTTTACTTTTCATTCTCTCTCCCGACTCTCAGTCTGAAGCAGGGTCTCGACCCGAAGCATCCCCTGTTCCTTTGCTCCGGAGATGTTGCCAGACCCGCTGAGTTAGTCCAGCTTTTTGTGTCTATCTTCAGTCTAAACCAACACCTGTAGCTCCTTCCTTCACAAGGTCAGTTGGTCAGTTCACTGCCTAATCTGGGTCTGAGGTGCTTAGATTTGGATGTTTACATCCTGAGCTAAGGTAATTCATGATCATAAAATCAAACTTGTCCACTCCAACCAGGATGCCCCACCCAAGCTCATCCCATTTGCCTGCGCTGGGCCAATATCCCTCCAACCCTTTCCTAACCATGTACCTTATAACACGTCTAGTTTACTTTAACACTGCGTTCTGACCGGTTGGTTATCACGGACCTTGCTGCTGCTTTCTGCGAACTCCATTTGCTGCTTAATACCCAGGTAGTCCTTGCTGCATGATCGGATTTTGTCTGAACCGAGAGAAGTGTCCCACAGGCTGGCCAAGCGATAGACGGAGAGAGTCATATTCAGTTCAGTTCAGTTTAGTTTATTGTCCCGTGCACCGAGGTACAGTGAAAAGCCTTTGTCGCGTGCTAGCCAGTCAGCGGAAAGATGATTACAATCGAGCCATTCGCAGTGTTTAGGTACATGATAATTGACATAAAGTGATGGAGTGACTCAGCAGGTCAGGCAGTACCTCTGGAGAACATGGATAGGTAACGTTCTGGCTCCAGACCCTTCCTTGGAATGATTGTAGGGAGGGGAGCGGAATAAAGCTGGAAAAGGGAAGGCAGGACAAAGCATGGCAGGTATAGGTCTGACATGGGTGAGGGGGGTCTTTGCAGGCAGATGGTCTCCAAAGATGCTGCCAGACCAGCTGAGTTACTACAGTACTTTGTGCCTATCTGTTTAGTTTTTAGTTTAGTTTAGAGATACAGCGTGGAAACAGGCCCTTAACCCCACCGAGTCAGCACCAACCAGCGACCCCCGCACATTAACATTATCCTACACACACTAAGTACAATTTTCACATTTATACCAAGCCAATTAATCTACAAACTGGAGATCTTGAAGAAAACCTGCACAGTCACGGGGTAAATGCACAAACTCCGTACAGACAGCACCCGTAGTCAGGATCGGAACCAGGCCTCACTGATGTTAGGGTGTGTAGTGTTCAAGAGCCTGATGATAGCTGGGAAGAAGCTGTTCCTGAACCTGTCAGTCACGGTTCTCAGGCTCCTGTACCTTCTTCTTGATGGTAGCAGCAAAGGTTTTGTTTTCACACTAATAAGAACGTTCCAGATATTATGAGTCAGAAACCAGAACTGCAAAACTGGGCCTTTTGGGGAGTGAATTTTAGAAACCTTCTCCCCCAGATGGCCATTGATGGAAAGGCGATGATTAGTTTTAAATCTGAGACTGATAGATGTTAACCGAGGGACTTCAGGAATCCGGGCCAATGGTGGAAATGTGGAGTTCAGTCACACATCAGCCACGGTTTCATTAAAAGCGGAAGTTTTGACATGTTATCCTTTGCCTTGGTTCCCATTGGGATCACCATTATCCCAATTCTAGAAACTATTCAAAACCTGGTTAGAAATATTCTGAAGAAGGGTCTCAACCCGAAATGTCACCCATTCCTTCTCTCCAGAGATGCTGCCTGTCCCGCTGAGTTACTCCAGCATTTTGTGTCTGTCTTCAGTGTAACCCAGCGTCTGCAGTTTCTTCCTGCACGCTTTAAATATTATTGCCTAATTTAGACATTAGACTTCAGAGATATAGCGTGGAAACATGCCCTTCCACCCACCATGCCCATGCTGACCAGCGATCACCCTGTACACTTGCTTACACTATCCTACACACTAGAGACAATTTACAATTTTCCCCGTAGCCAATTTACCTCCAAACCTGCGCGTCTTTTGGAGTGCGGGAGGAGACCAGACCTCCCGGAGAAAACTCACATGGACCGTGTAGACAGCACCCCTAGTCAGGATCGAACCTGGGTCTCTGCCGCTGTAAGGCAGCAACACTACCGCTGCACCACCGTGCCACCCTCACAGTGTATTCCTCGGATTGTATTGAAGGACAACCTGGTGGAGAAGATTCATCAGGTGCATTGTTCCCGATGGATGAAATAACATCTGGTACAATTGTGAAATTAAACCTACGTCACTCAGGAACACTGGCCTGGGGTTCGCTGCCCGCAGGCTACTTGAGTGAATCTTTGAAAATCAGTAACCTGCAAAGTTGCGGACTGTGAGCTGGGAAGTGAGATGAGGTTGGACAGTACCACACTGAAAGACGAGCTGGTACTTTTGATGGTACTTACTGAGGCATAGTGAAATGTATTTTTGTATACAGTTCAATACAAGTATCACTATACATAAGCACTTAGATACATCTTAGATAAGCATCTCAGATACAATGCAAGTGTATAGCAGTAATACACTGAGACAGTATGCAGAGATGTTCTCTTATCTCTCGAAGATGCCATAGTTTTAAAGTTTAGAGGTTAATTTAGAGTTTAGACATACAGAATGGAAATATGACCTTCAGCCCATCGAGTCCATGCTGACCAGATGGCCACTTTTAGAAACATAGAAAATAGGTGCAGGAGTAGGCCATTCGGCCCTTCGAGCCTGCACCGCCATTCAATATGATCATGGCTGATCATCCAACTCAGTATCCTGTACCTGCCTTCTCTCCATACCCCCTGATCCCTTTAGCCACAAGGGCCACATCTAACTCCCTCTTAAATATAGCCAATGAACTGGCCTCAACTACGTTCTGTGGTAGAGAATTCCAGAGATTCACCACTCTCTGTGTGAAAAATGTTTCCTCATCTCGGTCAAAAGATTTCCCCCTTATCCTTAAACTGTGACCTCTTGTTCTGGACTTCCCCAACATCGGGAACAATCTTCCTGCATCTAGCCTGTCCAACCCCTTAAGAATTCTGTAAGTTTCTATAAGATCCCCCCTCAATCTTCTAATCTTCAATCTTGCATTGTTTCACTTGAGAGACACAGCATGGAAACAGGCACTTCGGCCCATCGAGTCCATGCTCGCCATCCATCACCCATTATTCCACTTTCTCATCTACTCCCTACAAGGGACAATTCAAAGAGGCCAATTAACCTACAAACCCTTTGGAAAGTGGGAGGTAAACTAAAGCATCCGGAGCAAGCCGATAGTTTTATGATTCCATTGGGTTATTTGGGGGGGGGGGGGGGGGGGAAAGGAGTTCTTGCAGGGTGTGTGTCTCCCACTGTTAATCTCAGCGTGGGGATCATGAGAGAAGCCTCCTCGTGGCGATCCCCGGAAAGACGACACGATGCACTCCGTGACGCGTCGGGCGACCAATTCTGTCAACGTGTTGGACGACGACAGAAGTCATTAGCGAGCTACACGTCGTCTGTCACACGAGCGAATGAACCTCACCAAAGGACAAAGATTGGCATGGGGCACAAGTAACTGCAGATGCTGGACTCTTGAGCAAACCACAAAGGGCTGGAGGAACTCAACGGGTCAGGCAGCATCTGTGGATGGAATGGACAGATGACGTTTCGGGTTGGGAGCCTTCTTCAGTCTGCGGAAGGGACACAAACCAAATTATCACCTTTCCGTTTCTACACAGATGCTGCCCGATCTGTTGAGTTCCTCCAGCCCTTTGTGTCTTGACAAAGATGAACAACATTTTACCTCACTGCTTTCTAAACATGATCTGATGCTTTTTGCTCCTGAGATCAGATGAGCTGCCAAGTAAAAATATTATTTTTAGATCATTATTTATTGCCACATTGCATGGATATCTTCTAAAATTACAGCCCAAAGCAGATGAAAATTGATTTCTTTGCTTTATGAACTTGGCAATGTTAATCTTGTGGACAGGTATACTGGGTCAAATAACTCATGCAGTGATACAGTGTATTGCAGCCTGCCCTAGCATTTTACTATCAAAAAAGCTTTGTCCATTTTATCCAGCGTGTTTTTTCTGCGTCTGTATGGTTTTTACGGCTTGTTCGACACTTTAGTTTAGTTTAGTTTAATTTAGAGATACAGCACCGAAACAGGCCCTTCGACCCACAGAGTCCGCATGACCAGCGATCCCTGCACATTAACACTACCCTACACACTCTAGGGACAATTTTTACATTTATACCAAGCCAAATAACCTACAAACCTGTTCGTCTTTCGAGCGTGGGAGGAAACCGAAGATCTCGGAGAAAACCTACGCAGGTCACGGGGAGAACGTACGAACTCAGTACAGAGATCGAACCTGGATCTCTGGCGCTGCAAGGCAGCAACTCTACTGCTGCGCCACCGTGCCACTTCTTCAATGTGCAGTTGGACTGCAAAGTTTGTACTTGAAATTCTCAAACCCTGCAGACTGAGTCATGGGCCTGTCCCACTTGGCGATTTTTTAGGCAACTGCCCGAGACTGTAGTAGTCGTAGCAGGTCGCCGAAAAACCGGCGGCAACCTACGTCATCCTGGCGACAGCCTACGACAGGACCTATGTCAGGAGAAGTCAAGCTACGCTCATTGGCGTCAAACCCCCATTGCCGAAATGTTTTCACCATGTTGAAAATTTAGCGGCGACCAGAAAGACGCTGCAAATTTTCGAGCGACGGAGGAGATCTACTCCCGGCGACCACCGGTGAACATGTAGCGACAAGCTGGTCACCTGTAGTTGCCTAAAAATTCGCCTAAGTGGGACAGGCCCTTAAGGGATGGATGCCTATCCCTTACAGATAGTTGGTACGACAGATGGCACAATGGGCTAAGTGTTCGGCTGGCAACCGGAAGGTAGCCGGTTCGAATCCCGCTTGGAGTGCATACTGTCGTTGTGTCCTTGGGCAAGACACTTCACCCACCTTTGCCTGTGTGTGAATGTGTGTAAATGTGTGTGAGTGATTGGTGGTGGTCGGAGGGGCCGTAGGCGCAGATTGGCAGCCACGCTTCCGTCAGTCTGCCCCAGGGCAGCTGTGGCTACAGAAGTAGCTTACCACCACCGAGTGTGACTGAGGAGTGAATGAATAATGCGATGTAAAGCGCCTTGAGTATTAGAAAGGCGCTATATAAATCCCATCCATTATTATTATTATTACAGTTTTCTCAACACAATCAGATCCTTCCTCTAACATCGGAGTCTCACTCCTAATGCACGCAGCCCTCGGGACGGCTGCTACAGAGAGGAGACGGTTGCCCACCTCTTCACAGAGTGTGGTTTTGCTGAGACTGTCTGGAGATGCAAAAGTCCTTGTCACTGTTCATCCTACAGTCCTTGTCACTGTTCATCCCAAGCTGCTCCATAATGGAGGACTCTCTGATTTACGGGCTGTTTCCAGGGACACACTCAGAGATGGACATCAGGTGCTACTGGAAGACCATCAGCTCAGTGAAAGACGCTCTCAAGACTGCCGTAAACATTGCTCCCCCAGCACGATGAGACATCCGTGAGGGAATGTTGCCGACTGGCCCAGTCTAGACCGCAGGTGTACGTGCTGAGGGATGCACTGAAGCTCGGTGCAACCAACGCTAAAGCTCTGTGGGGGAGGACCACAGTCTAGGGTCCTTCCGCTGCTGCACATTGAGTGGCACGGTCCGGTGGTGACACCCCTCAAACAAGGGAAGGGAAGGGATATCACCACAGGGGGCCACATGAGTGGCAAGGGTGTTTTATGTAAGGGCACTGTGTGTGACACTATTGAATTGATAGACACTAAGAATAGATTAAGAGATTTTGTATATATTTTGTATTAAGAATAAACTTTATTTATGAAATAAATAAAATTCCTCCAGCACCAATTCCTGTGGTTTCCACTAGTCACATCCTGCCAGCATGAGAAACAGTCCATCTGGATCTTAAGTGCATCATCTCGAGAGGACATGGATAGACAATGTTTTGTGTCAGGACCCTTATTCAGACTGGTTGCATGTCCATTTGTTCCAGAAATGCTGCCTGGCCCGCTGAGTTACCCCTGCACTTTATCCTCAACATAATATTCCAGCACCTGTAGTTCCTTGTGTCTCCATTTGTTTAGTTTTGTAGTTTTAGAGATACAGCATGGAAGGTCAGCCCACCGGTTCCGCGCCGACCAACGATAATAATAATAATAATAATGGATGGGATTTATATAGCGCCTTTCTAATACTCAAGGCGCTTTACATCGCATTATTCATTCACTCCTCAGTCACACTCGGTGGTGGTAAACTACTTCTGTAGCCACAGCTGCCCTGGGGCAGACTGACGGAAGCGTGGCTGCCAATCTGCGCCTACGGCCCCTCCGACCACCACCAATCACTCACACACTTTCACACACAGGCAAAGGTGGGTGAAGTGTCTTGCCCAAGGACACAACGACAGTATGCACTCCAAGCGGGATTCGAACCGGCTACCTTCCGGTTGCCAGCCGAACACTTAGCCCATTGTGCCATCTGTTGTCCCCCGATTTAATTAGTTCTATCCTACACACTAGGAACAATTCACAGAAGACAATTAACCTACAAACCTTCACGTCTTTGGAGTGTGGGAGGAAACCCAGAGAAAAACAAAACGCTCACGGGGACAACGCACAAACTCTGTACAGACAGCACCCGAATCGAACCTCGTTCCACTGTTCGCATCTCTGTATCCCTTCGTTAGCACCTCTTCCACAGCCAACAATGGGCCATTGTGGGCTCCACCCGTCCTTGGTCATCTGTTGCCGGCCCTGATTTGTTCTGGCCTTTTTTGACCTCCAGTTCCCCCCACCTCTACTTTCACTCCGATGAAGGGAACCGACCAGAAACATCACCATTTATTTTCCTCCAGTGATACCCGCTGACCCACTCAGTCTCACCAGCACTTTGTATAAACTAGCCTTCCTACACAGAATGAATTGGGATTTGTGTCGGGTTGGTGCTTGATGGCCAGGGTGGACGTGCTGGGCCGAAGGGCCTGTTTCTGTGCTGTGTAACTCTGTGACTCAAGTAACCACAGGGAAATGTTTAAGGTTGATGGGGTTTCTCTGCTGGAACCTAGCATGGATCTGATGGGCTGAACGGTCTCTCTCAATGTTTTAATAAGCAAGTTAACTAAATCAATGTGATAAGCATGATCACCACCAACATATTAATGGAAACTGTAAGGCGAAAGTGTTGGGAAGAACTGCAGATGCTGGTTTAAATCAAAGGCAGACACAAAATGTTGGAGTAACTCAGCGGGACAGGCAGCATCTCTGGAGAGAAGGAATGGGTGACGTTTCGGGTCGAGACCCTTCTTCAGACTGCTGAACCCAATTGCTGGCGGCTGCAGTAAACAGTGGCAGCTGCTTATTTAGCCAGGGTGGATTTTTGCAAGAAAATACTTCCCCACAGAGAGATTCTCCCCTTTAAGTCTGTGATGTGCTGGAATGATTTCAGGCCTAAAAGAGCTTGCATGCCTGAAGAACTGTCAACAGTGGCCATTTGAGAGTGCTAGCAAGTGCAGCCGAGGTCGGCAGGCTAGATCCAAGCTGTGTTGGAGGTGAGGAGGAGGATGTACAAGGTTGAGATCAACACCAGCTGTGAGGTCCAAGACTTGGCACCAACAGCTTCAAGCAAATGCTATATTTCCAAAGGCTACAGCCAGCTGTCTCTGCCTATCCTTCCACTGTCATTAAACTGAAGGAGACTCACCCACACTACATATTCAATGAAAAAAGTCTACAAAGCATGGGTAGTGAAAGGTTTGGAGGTATATGGGCCAAATGCAGGGAAATGGGACCAGTTTAGATAGGGAAGCTTGGATGGTATAGGCACGTTGGGCTGAAGGGCCTGTTTCTGTGCTATCTGACAATGACTATGTGAATGAACTTCTGCTCCGGAATCTTCTTCCAAACAGTAATGAGCCTCTCTTTTGAGCTAAGCTGGTTCATATCAAGATTGAGCAGATACTCTGAAGACTGAGGCAGTATTTTAAGATCATAAACCACAAAAGTGTAACTTTATCAATGTGACTTTTATCTGAATTGCAGAATTAAATTACTGTTGCAAAAATCCCTGTGGGCTGTTTTATGTCAAGATGCAACTGAAAGATTTACAATTGGGTTTTCATTACTGATGGTTTATTTATATCTCCACCTTCCACTATGCTGTTGCATAATTGACAGGGACAGACACTCTTCATCAATGAACTGGAATGGCAATCTCTAGACTTTCCAATGTCCAACTTTTAATTGCCATTACTACTCGGGGATGTAGTGGAGATATAGCATGCGCACTCGCAGCTAGTGAGAACGAATCTTCCAGTTGTTGTTTCTTGATTAATTGGACTTTTATTGAAGTAGTACAAACAAAGAAGTGATTCATACCAACTATTTCTTATTTAAATACAAATTATAACTTTTCAATCTTACTAACTGTTTCATCCGTATCCGAAACTGTTGTCTCAACCATTCCTTGAGGCTAAACGGAATCCCAACCTCTGTGTTTAAGAAGGAACTGCAGATGCTGGAAAATCGAAGGTAGACAAAAGTGCTGGAGTAACTCAGTACACCAGGCAGCATCTCTGGAGGATATGGAAAGGTGACGTTTCAGGTCAGAACTCTTCTTCTGGATGCAGTATACAAAGAACAGATTAGTCGCTCAGCATTCCGACCAACATATTTCTCTCGGTCCAAGTCACCAATGTGAATTAACTGAGTATTGTCACATTGTTGTGCGGGGGTTATTGCAAGTAAGGCCTGACACAGTGGTGCAGGGTGGCGGCACGGTGGCGCAGCGGTAGAGTTGCTGCCTTGCAGCACCAGAGACACAGGTTCAATCCCGACTGCGGGTGCTGTCTGTACGGAGTTTGTATGTTCTCCCTGTGACCGCATGGGTTTTCTCCGGGTGCTTTCATTCCCTCCCACATTCCAAAGACGTGCAGGTTTGTAGGCTAATTGGCTTTGGTAAATTATAATTTGTCCCTAGTGTGTGTGGGATAGTACTAGTGCACACGGTGATCGCTGGTCGGTGAGCTGAAGGTCCTGTTTCCGCGCTGAATCTCTAAAATCTAAATTCTAAAGCCAATCAGATTACCTCTAATGATAGTCAAACAGAATATAAATGATCAGACAACACTGCTCTATAACAAGTTTAGTGAGCATGTTTCTGTCAGTAACTGAGTGGTTTCAGACATAATATTTATATTGTGGTTATCCTCCATTCACTGTGTTTTCCCATGAAAATTATCTGGATTTTAAAAGTAGTGCTTACTTAATTGTCAAATGTACCTGAATACAGTGAAATGCTTTATTTGCATACAATAATCCAGTCAAATCATAATATACATAAGTACACAAGTGCAACGATTATAGTGTAAACTAAGTAGATGATTTCTTCTGAAGCAGAACACCACGAGTCGCCACGTTCCTGGCGCCATCTTGTTCCTTTCACGTATCAAGTTTTTAAAAAGATCGAATCTTGTCCTGGTCTTAAAGGCCCGTTGTCTTGAATGAACACTTTATTGTCACATATGACAAGTCACAGTGAAATTCTTTGCTTGCAAGGTATGCAAATAGTGGCCACATAAGGGTGCTGAGAAAGTTACAAAGTATATGCTCCAGGTCCCCCTTTGTACTCCGCCACTTCCGCCCCCCTCACCGCGGACCCCCTACGCCGGGTCTTCCTTTGTTCCTTCCCCCAGCCGTGTCCTCACTTCCACGTGTCCGTTCTCGTCCGTTGGTCGGCCGCTCACGACCTCTTCGCTACCGCTGCCGGGTCCTCTCCGGACGCCTCCGTGGTGCCGACCCAAGTCGTAGCCACAGGCTCCGTAAACTCCGCCGGCCGCGGGCCCAGACCCGCGGGGGCTCCGACCTCACCGACCCCGCCGGTCTTGGCGATACTCTTGTTGGGGTTGGCCTGGCCTGGCCTGGCGATGCTGCGGGTTCGTTCCACCGCCACTCCGTGTTACCGCAGACCTGCGCACTTGTCCGACTTCTGTGGGACCTCCAGCGGTGTTCAATCTACCCGTTCCCCCGGCTGCTGTAGGGCCTCCAACGGCCCACTCCATCCACGACCCCACCTGTGGCCACTGCAACACTCTAAGTATTTTGTGTAGGAAGGAACTGCAGATGCTGCTTTACATCACGGAGAGACACAAAAAACATTGGAGGAATTCAGCGGATCAGGCAGCATCTGTGGAGGAAAGGAACAGGTGACGTTTTGGGTCGAGACCCTTCCTCAAGAGTCCAAGTATTTTATTGGGTGAAGTTACTGCACCTTCTGTTTTCTTTTCCCTTTGAATATAGACTGATTACTAAATAAACTGATTTTCTTTGTTGCACGAGCTACCAGCTGTAACTCGTACCCAGACTTTTCCCCAGCGCAATACTGCTAATTGATAAAATACAACCCAGAAATGCTAGAAATACTCAGCGGGTCAGGCGGTATCTATGGGGAAAGAAACTGAGCTGACATGGCAGGTCAAAGATCCTTTGTCAGAACGGGTAGCAATTTGCACATAGAGGCTCTGACCAGAACTGTTAGGGATTGTTACTTCCCGACTGTTATCAGGCAACTGAACGGTCCCCTCATCAGCTGGAGTGTGGTCCTGACCTCCCATCTACCTCATTGGAACCTGAACTATCTTTAATTAAACTTTATCGGATTTTATCTTGCACTAAATGATGTTCCCTTTATCCTTTATCTGTACACTGTGGACGACTTGTTTGTAATCATATATTGCCTTTTCTTTGACAGGATAGCACGCAAACAAATGTTTTTCACTATACCTCGGCACACATGATAATAACAAACTAAACTGAACTGAATCATTAACTCTGGACACCAGACCATCGGTGCTTCTGGTCACATTTGATCGTTTCGGTCCGGAAATCTCATTTCTTTTGCAAATATTTCAACCACGACTTCCCAGGGGGTTTTGAAATGTGTTTTGGGTTAGTTTAAAGATACAGTGTGGAAATAGGCCCTTCAGCCCACCGAGTCCACGCCCTAGACAGCACCCATAGTCACAATCATACCCGGGACTCTTGCACTTTAAGGCAGAAACTCTACTGCTGCGCCACCGTGCCGCCCATAGCAAAGCAAAGCAAAGCAAAGTATTTGGATGGCAAAGCAGAACAAAGCTTTTCACTGTACCTCGATACACGTGACAATAATAAAACCTATACCTAGATATATGAATAATATTTGCTTGAGAAAATAAAAAATACATTTCCTCTCAAAAGGCAGTTGTTAGCCACAGACAGATATTATCAAAGACCGCATTCGGAAAAATTATTGTTCATAAGATCTAATCGGTTTTATTCAGCAGCTACAGGGTTAAGTAACCGAAACAACCACAGGTTATTTTCATAGAGCTAAATATTTTTCTTGGCGGAACTGGGTACAATATTTCAGTTGCAAATTGATTCTTGCAGCCAGTAATTCTTTTCTTCTTAACATTTAAAACAATTTTCTGATTTGCATGTTCTTTCCTTCCTCCTCTCCTCCTGTTCCTGAGTTTGACACAAGGAAGGGTGTGGGTCTCCCAGCTGAACTACCCCAACCCACTAACCCACCCATCCCCCCCCCCCCCCCCCCCCCCCCCCCTCCCCTCCCCCCATCCTGAGCAGTTTGGGCAGCTTGGTGTATAAAATCATGAGAGGAATAGATCGGGAAGATGCAGAGAATCTCTTGCCCAGAGTCGGGGAATTGAGGACATGGGTTCAGGGTGAAGGGGAAAAGAATTAATAGGGATCCAAGGGGTCATTTTTTCACACAAAGGGTGGTGGGTGTATGGAACAAGCTGCCAGAGGAGGTAGTTGAGGCTGGGACTATCCCAACGTTTAAGAAACAGTTAGACAGGCATATGGACAGGACGTGTTTGGAGGGATATGGACCAAGCGCAGGCAGGTGGGACTAGTGTAGCTGGGACATGTTGGCCGGTGTGGGCAAGTTGGGCCGTGGGGCCTGTTTCCGCACTGTATCACTCTATGACTCTATGACTCGATCCCTTGGACCTCTTGACTCTACTTTTCACCGAACAGTGGTGAGAGAAAAATCGATCTTGTAAGCCACGGAAATATTTCTCCCACCGTATGAAGGGCCGTATGAATGTACTACATCGCACATTTTCAATTTTTGTTGTACATAAATTTTATGTTTTGGGAAACAAAGCGCATTTTTGCCTGAGGTTGCAAAGTTTATGTATTGTGACCAATGTGACCCAAGCTCAGCAAAGGACACAAAGCGCTGGAGTAACTCAGCGGATCAGGCAACAACACCGGAGAACACGGATAGTTGACCTTTTGAACCACCAAACCACGTCCCTCGAATGATTAGAGAAGAGGAAAAGATGGCCGGACCACTCCCTTCAACTGAGCAGGAAGGAACTGCAGATGCTGGTTCACACCGAAGAAAGACACAAAACGCTGGAGTAACTCAGCGGGTCAGGCAGCATCTCTGGAGAAAAGGAATAGGTGATGCTTAGGGTCGAGACTCTTCTCAAGACTGAGTGGGAAACTACAGAACTGAGTGTCTTTTGCGATAACTCTGGTTTCGTGCAAGGTTCAATTAGTTTAAAAACATAAAAATCACTCATCTAGTTCATTTTCAAGTGTTTCAAAATCAATCATCTAATTCACTCTCACAACCTAATGGGAGTTAAATTTTAGCCCAAAAGTTTCACTGAAAATTCGGTCCTTGGGGTATTTCTCTAACCGATGATGCCTTTAAACTCTGGTGATGATTTAGTAAGAACAGGGCAGATTTGCAGCATTTGCAGACTTCAGACTTGAACCTCAAATTCAACAAAACGCAGTATGTTGTAGGAGCAGCTGAATTTTCTGAATGAACATTGGAGCAGCACAGTGGCGCAGCGTTAGAGTTACAACCTTACAGCGCCAGAGACCCAGGTTGAATCCTGATTACAGGTGCTGTCTGTTTGGATTTTGTACGTTCTCCCTGTACTTCCACACTCCAAAGGCGTGGAACCTTGTAGAGTAATTGGCTTCTGCAAAATTCTAAATTTACTACAGTGGGTAGGATAGTGCTGGTCTACAGCTGGTCTACAGCTGGTCTTGGAGTGTGTACTGTCGTTGTGTCCTTGGGCAAGACACTTCACCCACCTTTGCCTGTGTGTGAATGTGTGTGAATGTGTGTGAGTGATTGGTGGTGGTCGGAGGGGCCGTAGGCGCAGATTGGCAGCCACGCTTCCGTCAGTCTGCCCCAGGGCAGCTGTGGCTACAGAAGTAGCTTACCACCACCGAGTGTGACTGAGGAGTGAATGAATAATGCGATGTAAAGCGCCTTGAGTATTAGAAAGGCGCTATATAAATCCCATCCATTATTATTATTATTACAGGGCGATCGCTGGTAGGCGTGGACTCAGTGGGCCGCAGACTCTGTTTCCGCGCTGTATCGCCAAAGTCTAAAGCATTCTTCAGCAAGAGTCACATACTGCTCAGAAACAGGCCCTTCGGCCCAACTGCACTATTCTCATCTACCTGCATTTGGCCTAAATCCCTCTAATCGTATCCTATTCGTGTACCTGTCCAAATATTTTTTTTAAACTTGGGGGTGTGGGTAATCTATTTCTGTCTTTTGGGCAGGGCACTGCATCTGAACCAAGGTCTTGAGCTTAACATGGTAGATTGGAGATGTAACTAATAGGACCACAGCATCGGCTCTCCAATGACCTGGGTTCGATCCTAACCTCAGGTGCTATCTGTGTGGAGTTTGCACTTTCTCCCTGTGACCATGTGAGCTTCCTCTGAATCAAAGATCCTATAGCAAGCAAGATAGACCGCTCCTTCTAAATGCAATGGGCTGACGTGTAGTACGCAACGGAGCGGAACGTGGGCCTTTTTTTCATCCATTTCAGTAACCCGACACGACCCGACCCGACCCGACTCGCAGTTTAATCACCGTTACAGGGGAACAGTTTGTGTTAATAAATTATAATTCTGAAAATGAGGAGAAGATATTTCCCAAATAACTTTTATTTTTACGAGGATGTTTCCGTAACCGGCTTCCGTCTCCGCACTAGTATCTTTGCTCCGCTACGGGATCTTTGGTGCGGAGACGGAAGCCGGTTACGGAAATGGGGCCGAAAATTACCCATGACTCTGCCCATGACCGTACTACGTCTTTTTCGTTGAGTGATCTATCTTGCTCGCTGTAGGATCTTTGCTCTGAATGTTCTGGTTTCCTCCCACATCCCAAAGACGTACAGGTTTGTAGGTTAATTGGCCTTTGTAAATTGCCCTGAGTGCGCAGGGAGTGGTTACGAAAGTGGGATAACATAGAACTAGTGTGAACGGGTGATCGATGGTCGGCGTGGACCCAGTGGGCCGAAGTGCTAGTGTCCCTATGTTATTCCATGTTGTATCTCTAAACTAAACTAAACCCTCTAATCCAGGCATCGTTCTGGTAAAACTTGTCAAACAAACACAGTTCTTGGCAGAAACATGCAGTGGCTAATTTTACTTCGGAGTCACGTGAGTGACTATGTGAAGAACCCGCTCAGCGTGCATGCGCGGCATTAACGCCAGCAGTGCAACAGCGGCTGCAGGGGAATTAGGCGCTCCCGCTACAGAATGAAACGGACCGTCAGGTGAGTACCCTGAGGTCGGGTTTCTATTACAGGGGAGCCTTTTTCTGCTTGTGTTTTACAGGCAGAGAAAAAGGCTCTGGAACAAAACTGTCCCCCGTTCGAGGAGGAATGTTTTCCATCGGGGAGGGGGGCAGCAACAGGTGGTAGGAGCGTTTACCCGGTGTTCCGCAATTCCCCGACACCGTGCCGAGCCCAGCCCGCTAGTACCTGAGCAGCGGGCTGGATGCATAGCCACCCGAAGAGGCATCCGGCAGGTGTTTTTCCCGATTTGGGACGGGACGTCTCTCCACCCGCACGGGGGGAGAGAGAGCCGCCTGAGCCGCTGGAGCGGCTCTCGGAGCAGGTGCCTGCGAGACGCGCTGCTTGAGGGGCGCTCTCGCTTCTACAAGGCACAAAAGCTCTAGAAGAACCTGTCCCCCGCTCGACTCCAGCGGAGGAGCGTTCCATTGCAGGGGGGGCAGCAACAGGCGGTAGGAACAATTACCGGGCGCTCCGCTATCCCCATCACCGCGCCGAGCCCAGTCCCGCTAGTGCCTGAGCTGCGGGCTGGATGTTTAGCCATCCGAAGAGGCATCGGGCTGGTGGCTTCCGACTTGTCGGAGGGGACGTCTCTCCACCCTCATGAGAGAGAGAGAGCCGCCTGAGCCGCTGGAGCGGCTCCTGGAGCAGGAGCTCCTGCGAGACACGCTGCGTGAGGGGCAGTCTCGCTGGAGGGTTCAGGCATACCCTCCACAGTGCCTAGGCACTGCCCATCGCTTCCTCCTTAGTGTGGTTAGCTTTGGGGTGACCAGGGCTGGGCTGGTCATGAAGAGGGGGTCGCTGGCTGAAGAATTCGGGAGTATGCCAGGGGTGCAGGAACAGGAAGAGCTGCTGGGTGTGTGTGGACCGCTACGTGGCTACCCCACGTGCAGGAAGGCCATTAGAGCCTAAAAACTAACGGCCAGCGTTGACCACCTCTCCGACAGGCACCTACAGGAGCAGGTGGTTAATAAGGCTTAAAATGTACAGCTCCAATGAATTATAGTCCTTCAAAGTGCCGGCACTCAACAGCCAAATCTGGGGGCACGTCGGGACAAATACTCGGACCAGGAGCTGATACTGCAGCGGATCCTCAGGCTCCTGACGTCAGCCATCACACCATTTGCTCGTTTTCTGTGGACAATACGGAGATGACCACTAACTAACAAATCACTCTCGCACTGTTGTGCAACACGCAGAGCGAGATAAATTACCTCCGTATATAAATCATAAGACCTGCCCTAAATCCCGAATTTGGGTTGTGCTAAACCCCAGCCACTGAGTCAGCCTCACGGCTCTTTGGCAAAAAACCTGATGGGAATAAAAACTTTCGGCCTCATGAGGGCAGGCCCCAGGACGAGCAAACCCCAAAAATACAATACCCAAGCGGCAGCACCCCATCGCGTCCACCAGTCGACGTCTACCACATGGGACTGGTGAAAGCTCGGGGACTGCATTTTTTTATGCCCGGGAGTCTTTTAGACCATGGCCCAGAGCAGGACCCCATGGAAAATGCGCCACCCCCCAACATCACCGCAACGTCAGACAACGCGCCAGACTCGCTGGTCTGGGAAGAGACAGCAGAAATAGAGGTAGGTGGGTCTGGTGCCTACAAGAATGTGTAAAATAAGGAATCTAATTTCAAAGGATACTTTATGGCAAGCATTGGCCTCAAATATACTTACTATTCAGTACCCATTCAAAAGGATCTACGCAGATACCTAAAATTTACCTGGATGGGGCAACTATGACAGTTAAAGCATTACCCCATGGGGTAACGTCAGCTCAAGGTTATTCATCAAGATACTAAAACCAGCCCTGGCAAAACTAATAAAAGACCATGGAATTGGCTATGTCAGCTGTTTTTCAGCTACAAAACAGTTTTCGAAACCCTGGGGTTTGTTTTACATCCAGATAAATCAAAGTTGAAGCCATCCACTATCATGGACTACTTAGACTTCACAATTAATTCAGTCCATATGACTGTAACTTTGCCAAAAGACAAAACGGTTGAATTGGCACAATTATGCCACAATTTAATGGTCAACGAGCAACCAACTATTCGACAAGTAGCAAGAGTAATTGGGAAAATGGTAGCAGCATTCCTGGCTACACAATTCGGACCATTGCATTATAAAATCTACAAAGAGCAAAGGTACAGGCATTAAAATATCATGCAGGTCATTATGATCGTGTCATGAAATTACCCACTGAAACTATATCAAAACAGTTGGCATAGTTTCAGCCCTATCATTATCTAACAGGTGGTAGATGGACTAACCTAAAGTCATCATTACTACTTACACGGGGCATTAATTATTTAGCGATGTTGGGTGCCTTTTATGGATTAAAAGCATATACATCAACTATGCATCACTGCATGTACGGTTACAAATGGATAATACTACGGTGGTGGCCTACATTAACTATATGGGAGGCATAAAATCGTTATCATGCGACAAATTGGTCAACACAATTTGGCAATGGTGTGTCAAAAAGACATAATTGGCTGTCAGCGACTTACCTATCAGGTAAGCTAAATACAGTGGCAGACACCAGGTCACGCAAATTCAATGACAACATCGAATGGATGTAAAACCCAAAGTATTTGCAAAAATTATCAAGCTATATGGCACGCCAGATATCGATTTATTTGCATCAAGGCTAAATCACCAGATACCTATGCATGTTGCTTGGGAACCAAACCCAGAGGCAGCAGCGGTAGTAGATGCCTTCACGCTGGATTGGGGAAATTCCTTCTTCCATGTTTTCCCTCCCTTCTGCCTCATCAGTCAGGTACTACGAAAAATACAGATGGACTCTGCATCAGGGTTTGATAGTACCGGACTGGCCTACACAGCCATGGTTCCCAGTACTGCATGACATGTTTGTTGAAACACCGATGGTATTCCCCAGTGACCCAGAGTTGTTAACTCACCCGGTATCAGGCATAAGCCACCCATGCCATGAGAAAATCAAACTCATGGGTTGCAGGGTTTTAAACAGACCTTATCTGGAACTGGGATTGTCAGAACAAACCATCAACACCATGTCAGCATCCCTTTCGAACATCCACTAAGAAGCAGTACTTAACCAGCATCAAGAAATGCGAGAAGTACTGCCAGGAAACAGGAACCACGTACACAACAGCAACAGTCACCAACGCACTGGAGTTCCTGGCCTACCTACACTTGTATCCACTCAGAGGGTCCAGTCACTACATCGATTGCGACTGGACAACATGGTGACCACCCCAGACCAGATCTCGTTCATCATCCAGGGTCTGGTAGAACAGAGCAGGCCAGGTATAGCCAACCCAGTTGTGGTGTTCCGGGCTTACCCGCCAGAGCCGCGGTTGTGTGTCATGACCTATAACATCAGAGGGAGTGAAAAAGCCTTATGGGTCAGCCACAAAAAACCTCATGGCCAGGTAACGAGCCATTGCAAGATGGCTCAAGCAGGTACTAAAGGCTGCCGGAATAGACTAACTTTTTCAAATCTCATTCCACCAGGGCAGCGTCTACATCAATGGCCGAAAGAATGGACGTACCGGTTGACCATATTCTGACGACAGCAGAATGGTCGAGGGAAACGACATTCAAAAATTTTTACAATAAGCCGTTGACGAAACCTGACTTGTTTGCAGAGAAATTTTACAAACTGCAAATATTTAATTTAAGCCCGGGGGAGCAATTTAATTTGTTATTGTTACTAAATACCATGTTTGTTTCTCAAAAAACAGATTCATTGGTTGGTTACGATAACACACTTCCTCCCTCAAGAACTTCGGCAGTGAGTGAAATATAACTGTTACACGGTTTGAAATCACAGAGCTTTGAAGTCTTCACGTAGTCACTCACGTGACTCCGAAGTAAAATAGTAAGATTAAACGAGAACTTACCAGTTTGAAGTTTGATCTGTATTTTATGAGGAGTTACGATGAGGGATTACGTGCCCTCCGCTCCCACCTTCATAATATAGGTCAAACTGATAACTGATGTCTCCTTTTCTTTACTATGTTTACTTCAATAACTGTGTCTATCTGTGATTCCACACCGCTGCTTGGAAGTATGCCGCGCATGCGCGCTGAGCGGGTTCTTCACGTAATCCCTCATCGTAACTCCTCATAAAATACAGATCAAACTTCAAACTGGTAAGTTCTCGTTTAATCTTACTATTCTATGTCGCAATACAAAACGGGTTTTCAGATGAGGATTCTCGGAGAAGGAATTATTGTAATCTGGCCAGGGCATAGAATTGACCTCAGTGAAAAACCCTGCCCATAGACACAAAAAAGCTGGAGTAACATCAGTGGGACAGGCAGCATCTCTGGAGAGAAGGAATGGGTGACATTTCTGAGACCCTTCTTCAGACTGAAACGTCACCCATTCCTTCTCTCCAGAGATGCTGCCTGTCCCGCTGAGTTACTCCAGCATTTTGTGTCTATCTTCGGTTTAAACCAGCATCTGCAGTTCCTTCCTACACATAAAACACTGCCCAGTCCCTCCATCTCATTCTGGGCGTGGCAGTGAAGATTCATTGTCTCCACCTTCCCTTCCACCCAGACCACAGGAGAGGATTTATAAAATCAGAATTCCTCATGTCATCGGATTTGTATATTTGGCCTGGGCTTGTGTCCTCACTTGTGTAATCACTTTGATTAATACAACATCTGCTGTAACTGTTTTCCTTTGTGGAACTGACACTTAGATTACAGTGGTTCGGAGGGAGAGAGAGAGAGAGAGAGAAGAGAGAGAGAATTCCACAGGCAGTGAAAATTGGAATTCTCTGGACCGGGCTGAATTATTAAAACTGCGGGCCAGTTTTTGAAATGCGGAACACACACCCAGTAAAAAATAGTTGAAGTTAGTCCTTGGAAATGTTGCGCGCCTTCGACTTAAACCATTGGGGGATCTTTCCAGCATTTGCTTTTCACCAAACACCTTGTGCATCTGCTTTAGTTCACTCTCAGCGCCCACACTGACGTCAGCAGAGCTCTGTTGAAGAGATCACCAGGTGGACAGGAAAAGATTCAAGGATGTGCTCAAAGCCACCGTGAAAAGAACATGCAAACATCCCGAACGATTCCTGGCAACGTGAGACCCCTGACTGTTCAGACTGAGTGAGCACGAGCTTTCAGGCATTGAACACGGGCCGCACAGTGGAGCAGCGGTAGAGCTACTGCTTTACAGCGTCAGACAGCCGGGTTCGATCCTGACTACGGGTGCTGTCTGTACAGAGTTTTTACGCCCTTCCCGTGACCTGCGTGTATGAGCTTCGGTTTCCTCTCACGCCAGCATTTATTTTGAGAGGGCATGTATACATAAACAGGGATGTAATGCTATGGCTCTATAAGACACCGGGGAGGCCGCATTTGGAATATTGTGAGCGATTTTAGGCACCATATCTGAGGAAGGATGTGTTGGCTCTGGAGAGGGTCCAGAGGAGGTTTACCAGGAATGAGTAGGCTGACCTATGATGAACATTTGACGGCACTGGGCCTGTACTCGCTGTTGTTTAGAAGAATGAGGGGGGATGGGGGGACCGCCGTGAAGAACAATGGGGACCCAGCGTAGGGGGGGCCGCTGTAAGGGAGGGTGGGAGAACAAATGGGGACCCGGTGTGGGGGGGGGGGGCACTCTAGTTTAGGGGATAAGTCTCTGTGTTTGTTTGTTTGTTCATTTGTGCACACGTTGTGCAGCCAGACAACAGTCGCTTGTCTTTTCCTTTTTGTTATCTCTTTTAATATCAAGTTCTTGTGTACCTGGGGTGTTGCGACTGTCGGCAGACCAATTTCCCTCCGGGAATGAATAAACGTTATCATATGGTACCGTGTGGTGGATAGTGTTAAGTAGGTAGTGGGTGGAGTTAATGTGCGGGGATCGAAGGTCGGCACAGACTCGGTGGGACAAAGGGCCTGTTTCCGCGCTGTATCTCTAAACTAAACTAAAAAACACCATATGGTAACAGGCCCTTGGGATAAACCTATGGATAAAGGATAAATGAAACTAAAAGATACCTGTATCACAGGACAAGACAAGACAGAACTGATGTTTATTGGTGACAAACACATTTATATAATAATTTTTAATTGTATTGATAAATTGAAACATACAAGATAGATGGCCCTTCGGCCCACCGAGTCCATGCCGGCCATCGATCACCCGTTCACACTAGTTCTTTGTCATCCCACTTTCTTATCCACACCCTACGCACTAGGGGCGTTTTACAGAGGCCAATTAACCTAGAAACCCGCACGTCGTTGGGATGTGGAAGGAAACCGGAGCATCCAGAGGAAACTCATGCAGTCACGGGGAGAACGTGTAAACTCCACACAGACAGCACCGGAGGTCAGGGTGGAACCCGGGTCTCTGGTGCTGCAAGACATCAACTCTACCCGCTGCGTCGCCATGCCGACCTGATGAATAAATCAGCTCCAGCATTTCCATTGATGTCTGTGGGAGTTTGCTGCATTGCTCGTAGTTGGCTTTCAGTGAGGGCCACGTCATTAACCCCAGGACATAGCGCGGAGGATCGACACTTCTCCCAGAAACGTCTGGCAAAACCTCACACACACCCTTATTGCCAATGTTTACAGGTGGGTTGGCAGTATGTGGGCTGTAGGTTGGTTAGGTCACCACAGTGGCACAAAGCTGGTGCAGCGGTAGATTTGCTGCCTTACAGCGCCTGAGACCTGCGTTCGATCCTGTCTACGGGCACTTCCGTAGTTTGTATGTTCTCACCGTGGCCCGCGTGGGTTTTCTCCGGGTGCTCCGGTTTCCTACCACACACCAATGACGTGGAGGGTTGGAGGTTAATTGGCTTCTGTAAGTTGTCCCTAGTGTGTAGGGTAGAACTAGTGTACTGGTGATCGTGGGCCCGCACGGACTCGGAGGGCCGAAGGGCCTCTGTCTGCGCTATATCTCTAATGCTAAACTAATCTAAACACCCTGAAGTCTGGAATTGAGGAAACGGTCACGGGGGATTCACAACTTTACAGAGTCAGAACCTTTTCCCAGGATGGAAATATCAAATATTGGAGAGCACCGCTTTAAGGTGAGAGGGGCAAGGTGTAAAGGAGATGTGCAAGGCAAGTTTTTTTATACAAAGAGAAGTTGGTGCCTGAAACCTGCTGCCAGGGTTGGTGGGTGAAGGCAGATACAATGATGAGCTTTAAGAGTCTCACTCCCTCTTCTCCCCTCTCCCATCAGACAAGAGATACAGAAGTGTGAAAACGCACACCTCCAGATTCAGGGACAGTTTCTTCCCAGCTGTCATCAGGCAACTGAACCATCCTATCAGCAACTTAGAGAGTGGTCCTGACCTCCCATCTACCCCAATGAAGACCCTTGGATTATCGTTAATTGGACTTTCCCGGACTTTATCTCGCGCTGAACGTTATTCCCTCTATCATGGTATCTGTACATGTTACTAGGCTCCATTGTAATTGTGTGACCTCTTTCCGATGACTGACTGGCAACAAAAAGCTTTTCACTGTACCTCGCTCCACGTGACAATAAACTAAACTCAATTAAAGTGAACACATGGATATGCAAGGGATTGAGGGACACGGATTATGTGAAGGCGGGTAAGAGTTGGGCTTGGCATCATGTTTGGCACAGACATAGTGGGCTGAAGGGCCTGTTCCTGTGCTGTACTGTTCTATGTTCCAACTGATGATAAAGCAGAGGAGTAGAACTCCACAACACTCGGCTCCAGGCTTCACGCTTGGGCAGCTTTCAACCCAGTGGTAGGATCTTGATCTCTCTAAATTCAAGCAACTCTTGCATCCTCTCTCTCTCTCTCTCTCTCTCTCTCTCTCTCTCTCTGTCCTACCTCCACCCAAGTTATCGGCTCGTTTCACTGTCGTCCTTGTGAGTTCCACTCTCTGTATAATTCGTTATCACCTTGCCCACAGCCAACAATGGACCATTGTGGGCTCCATCTTTCCGTGATCATCGTTACATTTTTGCATATCTTTCATTGATTTCATTCTACATATCTCTCTACATCACCGTCTATATCTCTCGTTTCCCTTTCCTTCAACACCCAGGGTCATGACCCGAAACGTCCCCTATTCCTTTTGTCCAGAGATGTCGTCTGACCCGTTGAGTTACTCCAGCTGTTTGAGTCTATCTCCGGGGCAGTTTCTTCTTACACACCTTGCCATAGCGGACCTTGCACTGTGCAAAGCATGTACTGTGTGATACATCGCACCCATCCATTGGACACTGCCACTGAGTCTGGGAGAGAATGCTGGACTGTCGCCTGGTGTTTGTAGACCCGCATCCCGGGTCAGGTTCACCACTCTGGATGCGGTTCCCCACATCTGTTCACGGCGGGGACTTCTGCATTTAGTTTGTAAGGAAATATAACTAGCTCAGTACGAAACACAGATTGGGAATGTTTCTAGTTAAGTTTAGTTTAGTTTAGTTTAGTTTAGTTTAGTTTAGTTTAGTTTAGTTTAGTTTAGTTTAGTTTAGTTTAGTTTAGTTTAGTTTAGAGATACAGCACGGAAACATGCCCTTCGACCCACTGAGTCCGCGCCGGCCCAGCGATCCCCGCACACTAACGCCATCCTACACACACCAGGGACAATTTTAACACTTATACCAAGCCAATTAACCTACAAACCTGTACATCTTTGGAGTGTGGGTGGAAACCGAAGATCTTGAAGAAAACCCACGCAGATCACGGGGAGAAGGTACAAACTCCGTACAGGCGAGCACCCACAGTCAGGATCGAACCCGGGTCTCTGGCGCTGTAAGGCAGCGACTCTACCGCCCAAAGCAGTTGAGAGGCACGCTCTCAACGGAGGGCGGCTAAATAAACCGCACTAATGCTCAGCTGCATGTTTGGCAAAGGTGATTGAGTGAGGAAGGAATGTGTAGCATGTGGCTCACACCAAGAAGGATACGCAGTGCGTTCCCCACGCAGCCAGTCAATAGGTTTTCTAACAAGTATGCACGGTGAGGGAATTCGTCACTGAGCCTTTAGCCTCAAGATAACTAGTCAGCATTCCTGTGGTGATCTGCGTCATTCTGTAAATACGCTGCCTGGAGGAAATATTTGCATTGAAATAGCACCTTTTATATCCTCTTTGTGGAATGTTCCCCAGCGCTTTAGAGCTATTGACGTACATTTAGAGAATAGTTGCCGTAGCTACCGAGCAACCAGTCTGCCCACAGCAAGATCCCACAGGTAATAGACAATAGACAATAGGTGCATGAGTAGGCCATTCGGCCCTTCGAGCCATCTCCACCATTCAATGTGAGCATGGCTGATCATCCACAATCAGTACCCCGTTCCTGCCTTCTCCCCATATCCCCTGACTCCGCTGTCTTTAAGAGCCCTATCTAGCTCTCTCCTGAAAGTATCCAGAGAATCGGCCTCCACCGCCCTTCTGAGGCAGAGAATTCCACAGGCTCTCAATCTCTGTATGAAAAAGTGTTTCCGCATCTCCGTTCTAAATGGCTTACCCCTTATTCTTAAACTGTGGCCCCTGGTTCTGGCCCCTAATAATGCAGTGATATCCAAATTCAAGTTTGATTAGATTTTCCGGCATCCGTTGGTCCGGCACCTCCTTTAATCTGGGCAAAATCACGAGAGCGCAGGTGAAATCACCCGCCCCACCGGACCACCCCCCTAAAAATCTGGCGCCTAGGCCGGGTGAGGCCGATCCCGACCTCATCGTGACTTCCGCGGCCAGAAGTCAAATTTGCCGCCAGGACTCTGGAACTCCGGCCCAGCCAGAGCCGGCAGTTCCGTTCCCATGAGCCGACTACCCAGGCCGACCTTGCGGGTCGGTATCTCGGCCCCTCGGTGACCTAGGTGGACCATTCCAGTACTGTTGGACTCCTCTCGGAGGCTTTCCTGTGACCTCTGTTGGTCTGGAAAAAAACAGATAATCCAGAAAGTGCCGGAAAAACGATGGTGGTCCTGTAACCTGGTTTGTGATGTTGACTGAATAATAATAATAATAATAATAATAATAATAATAATAATAATAATAATAATAATAATAATAATAATAATAATAATAATAATATTAATAATAATAAAAATAAAAATAACAATATTAATAATTATTATCTTTTAAAAATTTAAATAATAATAATATTCATAATAATAATAATAATAATAATAATAATAATAAAAATAAAAATAAAAATAAAAATAAAAATAAAAATAAAAATAAAAATAAAAATAATAATAATAATATATTTTATTGTCATAGCGCATAAGAGCAGCGAGAATTGGTATGCAGCTTCCATCCGATGTCATAACTTGAACAACTAATAAAATTTAGATTTAGATACCCCGAGAACACTGTTTATAAAAAGAACAGTAAAACAGTCAAAGCAGTCTAAAGTGCAAATGCATTGGCGAGAGGACCTGCCTTGTTGCAGGGATGCGCTGAACTAACGTGCACTGATCACCTGGTGCTCTCATCCCGGGACAGGGCCACAGAGTTGCTGCTATCTCACTGCACCTTTGATCCAAGTTCAGGCCCGCTGAGTGTTTTCTGCACTTCTGCATTTTCTACTTTTATTTCAGATTTCCATCATCTGCGGTATTTAGCATTTTGCTTTCATTTATTTCCGACAAGCACCTCAGCCTCTCCCTGTGGGATGAGGTCCATGTCCCTGGCCTTCTTTTGGGCGAGCTCTTCCTTCATTACTTATTCCTCCTTAGCATCTTCCAGTACTTATGGCCGCTGGTTTTAGACTCTTCCAATCATAGAGTTATCCACTTTCCACCCACCACATGTGGATGTTCTTCCAAGTTATAAAAACTTTTATCGGGTTACAGGAACCTAAAGACGACCCTTTGAGCTGCTCCTCCATGCAAATAAAATTGGGGTGATCTTGGCCTCATTTCCACATTCCTGCTTGATCCCTATCACTCCCTCATATCCTTTTTTACAACCTTCTCTCTCCTCTTTGGCCCACCTGATCCTCATCCACTATCCTGTCTTTCCCTTTCTCCCCATTCCCTTCCACCTACATCCCTTCCTCTGGCCTCACAACTCACGTCTCTCCTCCCCTCATCTCACAGCCTTTCGTCTCCTTTTCATCTCCACCCATCTGCCAATCAACCCCCCCCCAATCTGCATCCACCTATCACTTACCAGGCTTTGGCCTGCCCCCACCTCCCTTCCAACTCCCCCCCCCCCCCTCTACTCTCATCAGCCTGAGGAAGGACCTGACTGGAAACATTGCCTATCCATGTTCTCCACAGGTGCTGCCTGACCCATTGAATTACTCCAGCACGTTGAGTTTTTTTCACAAGGTTCCAGCATCTGCAGTTCTTTGTGTCTACTGATTTCCGGCTTTCACACAATCCGTCTATTTCAACTTTGAATATATCCAATAACTAGGGTCCCTGGGGTAAAGAACTCCAAATATCTCAAAGATTTCTAATGATCCAAGAAAGGAGAAGTTTTGCCTTATCTGAAACGATTGACTTCATATGTTCATAAGTGATAGGAGCAGAATTATGCCATTCGACCTATCATGTCTATGCCACCATTCAATCATGACTGATCTATCTCTCCCCATCAACTCCATTCTCCTGCCATCTCCCCATAACCCCTGACACCCGTACGAATCAAGACCTATCTACTTCCCTACTTCCAGATTCCGTTACCAGGGGCAACTGGTATGAATCACTCAGCGTTTGCCTTCTTAAGCCCCCTCAGAATCCACTGTTTCAATAAGAAGTTGCTGGTTGTAGGAAAGATAGTGTTGATGTGCGGGGATCGCTGGATGGCGCGGACTTGGTGAGGTGGTGACTTGGTGAGTTTCCGCACTGTATCTCTAAACTAAACTAAACTTTTCTTGATTAATATAGGTGCCAGAAGTTATGGGGAGAAGGCAGGAGAATGGGGTTAGGAGAAACGAGATAGATCAGCCATGATTGATGGGCCGAATGGCCTAATTCTACTCCTATCACATACGACCTAAACTTGATGCGACTTGACTCCTCAGCCAACACCGTCAGACCAGGACACCACGGTGTGAACCTTCTCTGAACTGGGACCACCTCTCAGTTTTGAGCTTTTCCTGCTTATTCCCTCTTGACACTATTCCAGTATCATCCTCAAAAATCATTTTGGCTCTTCATCCAAGTGCCTTTTGTAATGTGGGAGTGCAGAACTCCGCGCAGCACTCCAAGTGTGGTCTAACCATGGTTCTGTGCAAGCTTTATGTAACTACTTTGTTCTTGAACCTTATTCCTTTGAAAAACAACTCACAGTGCTTTGTTTGTGCTTTTATGGTGACTGTTTTTTTTATGACATTTTCTGTCTTATTTCAGCCGGACCGCAAGTGCCAAGTTGCGTTAAAAGTTAAAAGACCATAAGCAAGTCTCGCTTGAATTTAATATTTGTCGATAGTTTCTTCAGACGTCAACACTCTGTCCCACGCATTGGACTGGAGCTCCAGCGGAGGCTGTCTCAGGCTGCCCTGCAGATTTCATTTGGCCTCTTGTAGTTTCCCTGCAGAAGGTGTGATTCAAGCCCCCTCAGTCGCTCCATTCCTCCCCAAGCTGGAATCATTTGACTCCCCCTCATGGAACTCCCCCGACTGACCTGGCCAAGAAACTTGCATAACTCACACAAGCCTGGGTGGGAAAGCAGTCATGTGCGAGTGTGTTTCTGCTTAACTCCCGCTCGCAAGCATTTGAACTGCAATCTTCCCTCAGATTAAAAAAAGAGATGAAAATAAAATGGGAACCATGTGACACGATGACGATTTAACAAGAGACACAGAGTGCAGGAGTAACTCAGCGGGTATCTCTGGAGGAAATGAATAGGCTTCGGATCGAGACCCTTCTTCAGACCTGACCCGAGGCATCACCTATTCCTTCTCTCCAGAGATGCTGTCTGACCCGCAGAGTTGCTCCAGCTTTTTATGTCTATCTTCGGTTTAAACCAGCATCTGCAGTTCCTTCCTACACATGTTGTCCAGGGATGCTGCCTGACCAGCAGAGTTACTCCAGCACTTTGTGTTGATTTTTAGTAAACCAGCATGTTCGGTATTTAGTGACAACACAATGACGTTAATGGTTGCTGAGTGTGCGGTTTGTGTGGACTTCTGTAGAACTAAAGTAGGAGGGGTTGGGTGGAAGAGTTGCTGGTATGAATCACCTCCTCTGACTCCCCAGGAGAGAAGGGTTTTTGAGGTGGGCGGTGGGTGGGTTGGGGGGGGGGGTGCGGAGGGCTGGGGAGGATTTATAGTTTTGGCCCTTTCCTTGCATGGACAACCACAAGCAGCTTCTTAGAAATCTTTAACAGGGTGGTCCTGTGATTGTCTCACCAATCGGAATAGAAGGGACACTCTTTTAGTCGCCTTAATGGTTGGATAATAATAATAATAATAAATTTTATTTATGGGCGCCTTTCAAGAGTCTCAAGGACACCTTACAAAAATTGAGCATGTAGAGGAAAAACATGTAAGGGGAATGAAATAAATAGTAGAGACATGACTAGTACACAAATTAAAGACAGAATTCAATACAAAATACAATATGAGGCAATTAATGCACAGATGAAAAGGGAGGGGGACGTGGGGCTAAGGAGGGCAGAGGTGAAGAGATGGGTCTTGAGGCGGGACTGGAAGATGGTGAGGGACACGGAATTGCGGATCAGTTGGGGGAGGGAGTTCCAGAGCCTGGGAGCTGCCCTGGAGAAGGCTCTGTCCCCAAAACTGCGGAGGTTAGACTTGTGGATGGAGAGGAGACCGGCTGATGTGGATCTGAGGGACCATGAGGGTTGGTAGGGGGAGAGGAGGTCAGTGAGATATGGGGGGGGCCAGATGGTGGATGGCTTTGTAGGTGAGGACCAGGATTTTGTAGTTGATCCGGTGGGAGATGGGAAGCCAGTGAAGTAATTCAAAGATCTAGCATCTTTACCGGGACTGCTCAGTGGTACAGTGGTAGTGCTGCTGCCTTACAATGCCAGAGACCCAGGTTCGATCTTGACCTCAGCTGCTGTCTGTGTGGAGTCTACATGTTCTTTTTGTGACTGGGTGGGTTTCACTCGGGTTCCCTCAACATTACAAGGACGTGTAGGTTTGTCGGTTAATTGGCCTGTTGAAGTTTCCCCTCCAAGTGTGTAGGGAGTGGATGAGATGTGGGACAACGTGAGACTTGCGTGAGCGCGTGATCGATGGTCGGCGTGGACTCGGTGGGCCCGAAAGGTCTGTTTCCAAGTCGTCACGTTCAACTCAATCAATCAATCAATGGTGCATCGTAATGACTGTATCACAAGAGCGCAGCTCCTGGTTTAAATGTCTCTTGGTACAGAGTGGGGAATAGGCTCTGTCAGTGCAACATAACAGGATCCTGCATGCAACCCACCAAATATAGTCACCACCTCGCAGATAGATACAAAATGCTGGAGTAACTCAGCGGAACAAGCAGCATCTGTGGCGAGAAGGAATGGGTGACGTTTCGGGTCGAGACCCTTCTTCAGACTTCAGACAAGAGTGTTTAATTGCCAACGCTAACACTTTTTCAGGCCGGTAAACATAATACACACAGATAATATATTATAAATAAAAAACTAATCCACGAAATTCGTGCTAAAAATCCCAAAGTTCTTAGTGCAACTGAAGGCAATTCATGGAAGTTTATAGTTTAGTTTAGAGTTGTGTAGTGTTCAAGACCCTGATGGTTTTTGTCCAGCATTTTGTGTCTATCTTCGATTTAAACCAGCATCTGCAGTTCTTTCCTACATATAGTCACCACCTCTTCCACTTTCATTCTCATAGGCTGTGTACACTGTGGCATGAAGCCAACTGGATAAAACTGAGAATATAGAAACAAAGAACTGTAGATGCTGGTTTATAGAGAAAGTGCTGGAGTAACTCAGCGGCACAGGCAGCATCTCTGGAGGAAAAGGATTCTTCTGAAGAAGGGTCCCGACCAAAAACGTCACCTATCCTTTTCCTCCAGAGATGCTGCCTGACCCGCTAAGTTACTTCAGCACTTTGTGTCTATCTTTGGATAAAACTCATGCATTAATGCACGATGAGAGGTTTGCATCAATTGAAGGCTATACGTTACAGTGCAGTCCATCCACAAGTTTTGTGCTGGCACCCGCATAGTACGATACAGCATGTTTAGAACATAGAACATTACCGCACAGTAACCAGCTCTTCAGCCCACAATATTTAGCGAACATGATACCTGCTGCAACTCAATGTTTAAGAAAGAACTGCAGATGCTGGAAAAATCGAAGGTAGACAAAAATGCTGGAGAAACTCAGCGGGTGAGGCAGCATCTATGGAGCGAAGGAATAGGTGACGTTTCGGGTCTCGACCCGAAACGTCACCTATTCCTTCGCTCCATAGATGCTGCCTCACCCGCTGAGTTTCTCCGGCATTTTTGTCTACCTTCTTGCTTAAACTAATCTCTTCTGTCCCTCTATTCCCAAACTTGTCCACGTGCCTCGTTAATGACACTATCGTATCTGCTTCCACCACCATCCCTGGCAGCATGTTCCAGGCACCCAGCACTCTCTGTGTTAAAAACCTTGCTCTGTACAACTCCTTTCATCTTTCTCCCTCTAACTTTGTAGCTGCGCTCTCTAATATTTGGCATTTACACCCTGGGGGAAAAGGTTCCAACTGTCGACCCTTTCTACGCTCTGATAATTTTACACACTTTTATCAGGTCTTCTCTCAACCTGCGACGCTCCAGGGAAAGCAACCCAACATTAGCGCATTGTGTCTGCGTCTGCTCTTTGAAAAAGCTACAATGAGCTGGCGTAACTCAGCGAGTCAGGCCACATTTCTGGTGAGCATCTCAGACCCGACGAGTTACTCCAGCTCTTAGATCTATTTTTTGTAAGCCAGCATCCGAAGGTGCTTGAAGACAGACACAAAGTGCTGGTGTAACTCAGTGGGTCAAGCAGCGTCTCTGGAGAAAGAGGAAGGGTGACGTTTTGGGGTCGGGAATCTTCTTCAGACTCAGTTTTAGAGAGGGGTGGAAGATTGCAACCTTCACGTGGTCCGCCCTGTTTCAACTAATGCAATCAACTCGACGTGCACAAATAGAACAAGTTGTCCAACAACTTTAGGCTGTGCACGCCACACGAAAGAAGAAGAAGAAGTTTAGTTAAAGACACAGCGTGGAAACAGGCCCTTCGGCCCACCGAGTCCGGGCTGACGGGCGATCACCCCACACACTAACACTATCCTACACTCACACACTAGGGACAATTTACAATTGTACTGAAGCGGATTAACCCACAAATCAGAGCGTCTTTGGAGTGTGGGTGGAAACCGAAGCACTCGGGGGAAAAAACCCACGCAGGTCGCGGCGGGGAGATCGTACAAACTCCATACAGGCATCACCCATGGTCAGGATTGAACACGGGTCTCCGGCATGGTAAAGCAGCAACTCTACCGCTGCACCACAATGCCGCTCAAAGAAGTTCCAAAGTTGCCTGAGTCAACTTCGAAAGAAGTCATCGGTTTTTCCAGAAATGTTTCCTTCACTGGACGTAAACATCACTGACAATGCCGGTGTTTATGACTCATGCGTAATTGCCCCTCAACTGAGGAGGTAGCTGAAAATCAGCCACACTGCTGAGTCTGGAGTCGTACGTCAGCTGGAGTGAGTAATTTTGGCAGATTGCCTTCCCTGAAGGACCTCGGAGGACCAGATGGATTTTTAACGTTACTCCAATAGTTTCATGGTTACTGTTGCTAGCTTTCATTTTAAAGAAAACTTCAGATTTATTCAATTACTTGAATTTAAATCCCTAAAGACACCACGGTGAGATGTTACCTCTGTGGATCAATGGTCCAGGACTCTGGCTGCTAATCCAATAATGTAACACCACACCGCACCACCCTAGTCCTAGGACACCCTGCTTTTATCCCCAAATCCTTGCAAGTGCCTCCTTCCTCAAGTTTAGTATTTTCATGCATTTCTGAAGTTAATAGGAACTCCAGCACAGGCTCGATTGTTGGAAAATATTCAGGCTCCCTTGAATGCAATAGGTTACATTTAGTGCGTTACTGAGTCATTCTGACCATAGGATAATCCTTGTTCAATTCCCACATGGTGATGAGTTAGACGATACATGGCAGGCAACAGCAGCGGATGGGCGCGGCACTGTAGGGGTTATGTTACCAGACAGGATTTGGAGAGCATGGGTTCAAATCCCACCACAGCATCTGTGGAACTTTAAATCCAGTTAATCAAATAAATCTTATATTATTTTTTTTTTTTTTTTTGAAAATATTTTTTATTGGAGATAGGTACATAACCAAAATACATCATTACATGTCAATTATTATTACATTGTCTCCAATACTTTTTACCTTTTTTTTTTTTTAAACTAGATAGAACTAAAGAGATAGATGAAGTAAAGAAAGAAAAGAAAGAGAAGAAAAACAAAAAACAAAAACAACAAACAAAAAAAAAAAAACAAAAAAAAAAAAAGGTAGTTAAAGAAGAATGGAAAAATTTGTTAAAATAAAAAAGACTTCATTCGAGATATATTCGTACATTTCAGAGTATAATATTTCATCCATTCTTTAGCCCGCGTGCTAGTCAGGTTCCTGTGCTGAACCATTCTGACCCTTTAAGTAATCAATAAAAGGAGACCATGTTCCAACGAATGATTCCTGTTTATCCAACAGGGAAAATCTGATTCTTTCCACGTTTAAGGTCTCCGTCATTTCTATAATCCACATTTTGATTGTGGGGGCCGTAGGGCCTTTCCAAAATTTTAGAATTAATTTTTTTCCTGTTATTAAACTATAATCAATAAAGTTTCTTTGTGTTGTTCTAAGTGTTTGATTTAATTCTAATATTCCGAGTATTATTAATTTTGGATCTGGGTCCAATTGTATGCTGGTTACTTTAGATATTATACTAAAAATATTTACCCAGAATTTTTTTATTTTTATACAGTTTGCAAACATATGAGATAATGTAGCTTCTAAATGTTGACATTTATCACATATAGGTGAGATATGTTGAAAAATTTTATGTAGTTTTGTTTTTGAATAATGTAACCTATGTATTACTTTAAATTGTATTAGAGAATGTCTGGCGTTTAATGAACACTGATGTATGTGTTGCAAACTTTCTTCCCAAGTATCTTTCGTTATTACTTGATTTAATTCTTTTTCCCATGTTTGTCTGTGTAAGTCCGTCGAGGGAATGTCACTGTCTAATAAAATATTGTATATATAAGATATTAATTTTTCTGTATTAGGATGTTTGTTCCAACATTCATCAAGAATTTCTGAATTTCTAATTCGAAAATTTTGGGAGTTCGATTTTACATAATCTCTAAGTTGAAGATATCTGAAATAATCATTTCCTCGAAGTCCATAAGTCTGTTGCAATTCCTGAAATGTCAGAAAAGTACCTTCCTTGTAAAGTTGTCCCATATTTTTAATTCCATAATTCTTCCATTGTGTAAAACCCCCGTCCAACCATGAAGGCTTAAACAAAGGATTATTCACAATTGGAAGAAAAAGTGATAAATTATCTAATTTTAATGTCTTTTTTAATTGTTTCCAGATTCGTATAGCACTAAATATTATAGGGTTTTCCCTATAAATTTTTTTGTTTAATTTAGACGTAGCAAATAATATCGAACCGATATCAAAAGGTAAACAATCTTCCTTTTCCATTTTTAACCAGTCTGGTTGATGATCTATTTCTTCCAACCAGAAATTCATATTTTTAATGTTAACTGCCCAGAAATAAAACAAAAAATTGGGTAAAACCAAGCCTCCATTTATTTTTGATTTACACAAGTGTCTTTTGTTTATCCTATGATTCTTATAATCCCAGATAAAATCATTAACAATAGAGTCCAATTTTTTAAAAAAGTTTTTTGCCAGATATATCGGAATTGTCTGAAAAAGATATAGTATTTGCGGTAAAAAAATCATTTTTATGGCATTGATTTTGCCTACCATTGAGATAGGAAGTGTTTTCCAGTATTGAATATTCTTATGTAGTTTGTTCAGTAATGGGGGGAAATTTGCTTTAAATAATGATGTATATATCTTAGTTACATAAATACCTAGATATTTAAATTTTTCATTTACTATTTTAAATGGAAATTGTTGTATTGTCTGTTTGTTATGTTCCCTTATTGGCATAATTTCACTTTTATTCCAATTTATTCTGTATCCTGAAAGTGAACCAAATTGGGTTATTAGCTTTAATAAGTTTGGAATACTAATTTCTGGTTTTGTAATGTAAATTAATACATCATCTGCGTATAGAGAAATTTTATTCATTGTGTCCTTTGTGTTATACCCATGTATTTCCGGATGCCCCCTGACTCTTTCTGCCAGTGGCTCAATAGCAAGCGCAAATAATAATGGAGATAATGGGCATCCTTGTCTACAACCTCTAGATAGGCTAAATTTAGGTGACAACCTTTGGTTTGTAAATATTCTAGCCGTGGGATTTGTATATAACAGTTTTATCCATGTACAGAATTTCTCCCCTAGCTGCATATTTTCCATCACCGAAAATAAATAAGGCCATTCGACCTGATCAAATGCTTTTTCAGCGTCAAGTGAAATTATTGCTAGATCTTCATTAATAATTCTCTTAGAATATATAATATTAAATAATCTTCTTAGATTATAATATGAGTATCGTTTCTGAATAAAGCCTGTTTGGTCAGGGTGTATTAATTTATTCATCACTGTACCTAATCTATGCGCTAGTATTTTAGTTAAAATTTTCTGATCTGTATTTAAAAGTGCAATTGCTCTGTATGATCCCGGGTCTTCCAGATCTTTATCAGCTTTAGGAATAAGTGTTATTATTGATTCATTTAACGTGTCTGTATTATATTATATTATAAGGCCACTGTCCATAAAAAGCCATCTGGTTCATTATTGTCCAACTTGGAAGGAACTGGATGCGTTTATGGACTTGGCCTAACAGTGGCTCCAGACCTTGAAGGGCTAAGTTGAGTTCAAGGACATCGAACCTGGAAAAGAAGGAGATAGAAACAGCTTGCGGTGAAACCAACAAAGTGATTGGCACAGTGGCGTGGTGGGTGGAGCCACTACCTCACAGCACCACAGACCCAGGTTCAATCTTGACCTTGGGTGCTGTCTGTGTGGAGTTTGCACATTCTCCCTGCGACCCCGTGGGTTTCCTCCCATCTTCCCAAAGACATGCAGGTTTAAAAGTTAATTGGCCTCTGTACCTTGTCCCTAGTGTGCAGGGAGGGGGGAAAACATAGAAGATAGACACAAAGTGCTTGGTTAACTCAGCGGGTCAGGTAGCATCTCTGGAGAAAAAGTTGAAAAGGTGACTTTTCTGGTCGGAACTCCTCTTCAGACTGAGACAGAGAAATTAGTGTGAACAGGTGATTGAAGGTCAGTGTGGACTCGGTGGGCTGAAGGGCCTGTTTCCATGCTGTATCTTTCAACCAATCTATTCAATCAATTGTTCTCCAGTGCCAGACAGAAGGGTGGGAAGCCACGAGGCTTCGGGTGAGCGCGCGGTCGCTCCTAAACGCCCAGCCGCAAACGGTTTAATATCCATAAGAGATTCTTTTCCCATAATAAAAAGAGTAGATAAGGAACATGTTAATCACAGAGAAAGATTAAAACGTCTTTGTTGACAAACATGTGCATTGTTAGCCGAATGTGTGATTGCAACTTGAAAAAGTCTTAAGTTGAGCAAGGAAACAGGTGGCAGAACTGTAAGCTCTGGTAAGTACAATTCCTTGAGAGTACTCCCCTGAGGACTCTCTTCCACGCAAGTTAATTTGAACCCTGTATGGCCTTACTTCTTGAAGTGTATTTAAAGGTCGAGGCAGAATGGCACCATTGGTAAGAGCATCGGCCCGTCATGTCTCTAATGTCCTTCAGATTGATCCCAGACAGACAGGATCCCAGTCGCCTGCTCTGCTGCCTGAGAGGGATCCAATGTCAGACACGTCTGGGCAGTGTTAATCCAATTCCCAGTGAACAAGAGTCTAAGGCCGCAAGAGTGCGAGCAAGTGGTATTAATACAGCACTCGGCTCGTGCAAACCCGCGGATTGAAAGTCTTTGCACCTTAACAAAAAATGTCGGGTGAGAAGGCACAAGCCTTTCGTCACTCTGTGAGAGCAGCCAACCAAAGCGCAAACCTCTGACCACTTCCTCCCTGAAACCCACCGCTCAGCTCATCTCCTCTCTCTGAAACCGCAACAACATGAAATTTCCTTCAGAAAGGAAACTGGGTCGAAGAAATGTCCGCACGCTTTATTTATTTATAGACAAAGAAAATCATATAATATGATCGAGAAACAGCTGATTCACCGAATTTTGGAGTGGGTAAATGTAAATTGGTTAGCACCTAATGGTTCCAATTAGTATCCATGGACAGGTACATGGGTAGGAAATATTCAAAGGTCTAGAAAATCATAAATCTAGACCTTTATAAGATCATCTCTCAGTCTCCTGCACTCCAAGGAATAAAGTCCTAGCCTGCCTAACCTTTCCCTGTAGCTCAGGCCTTCAAGTACTGGCAAAGTCATCGTAGCTCTTCTCTGCACTCTTTCCAGCTTAATAGCATTTTTCCTAAAGCAGGGTAGCCAAAAGCAGGGTGGCCAAAATTGAACACAACACCCCAAGTGCGGCCTCACAAATGTCTTGAGGAGATTTAGGAGACCTTCTTCAAAGTAGGCATACCTTGAGGAGAGATTGGTCTGAAGAAGGGCCCCGACCCGAAACTTCACCTTTCCAATGTTCTCCAGCCCGTGCTTGGCCCATATCCATCTAAACCTTTCCTATCTATATCCCTGCCCGAAGGTCCTTTAAATGTTGATATAATACCTGCCTCGACTAGCTCCTCTGGTTCCTCATTCCATATGCTCACCACCCTCTGCGTGTAACTTTGTGCTTGCTATTTTCCAATGAAAGTCACACAGGATCCATGGGGCAAAATCCTTCAGGGATCCAATGTCGAACACGTCTGGGCAGTGTTAATCCAATTCCAGTCAACAGGAGTCTAAAGTCACAAGAGTATGAACAAGTGATGTAAATTCAGCATTCAATGCATGCAAATCGGCCAGGGTGCAAACATGCAGAGGAATGTTATCACGATATCCATGATCAAACAATGTTATGTGAAGCCTCGGATGGTTTTCCCAGATAGGAGATGTTGTACTGTGTCTGGAGCTAAAGGGAAGGAGAAAATAAGCATGGGAGGGGAGGGAGGGGAGGGGAGCTGGGGCTGTGTGCGTGAAGCACGGCGACTGGAGGGGCGGGAACGCTGCCCCGGGACTGTGAGGGAACGACCCACCTCACCATCTCCCTCTTCTCCATTCCCCCTCACATCCCCTTCGCTTCCACCCCTTTCTTCCCCCTCCATCTCTCTCCACCCCTCTCTCCCCCCTCCAACTGGGGTACATCTACCTGAGCCAAGAGTAGATTACTCTGGCGCGGGGCCCCCTTAGGCGCGGGGCCCAATTGGGAGCAATTGGTCCAATCGGCTTAAGGCCGGCCCTGCTGGGCGGCATGGTGGCACAGCGGTAGAGTTGCTGCCTTATAGCGCCACATACCTGGGTTTGATTCTGACTACGGGTGCTGTCTGTACGGAGTTTGTACGTTCTCCGTGTGACCATGTGGGTTTTCTCCGGGTGCTCCAGTTTCCTCCTACGCTCCAAAGCTGTACAGCTTTGTAACTGATGTGTCGGAGGAATTGCAGATACTGGTAATATCTGATCTGAAGAAGAGTCTCGACCCGAAAACGTCACCCTTTCCTTCTCTCGAGATGCTGCCTGTACCGCTGAGTTACTCCAGCTTTTTGTTTCTATCTTCAGCTATGTAATTTAATTGGCCTCTGTAAATTGTACCTCGTGTGCAGGATCGAACTAGTGTATGGGTGATCATTGGTCGGAGCGGACTCGATGGGCTGAAGGGCCTGTTTCTAGGCTGCATCACTAAACTAAAATAGTGGAGGACACAAAATCTCTGGCAACTTCTCCTTACAAGAACGTGGGCATTTCTTGGTTCTTGGTTTCTTGGTCCTCCAAAATATTCCAAATGGAATTTAAACTGGAGGTGGTGGAGGGAAGACTTAAGCCAGAAAGAGTTTTTGGGAAGAAAGAGCTACCTTAAATTTAGTTGTATCTGGTTGGGTAACTATGGTAGGGTGAAGATTATTCCATGCTTTAATTGTGCGGGGGAAGAACGAATTGCTGTACTCATCTGTCTTGGTAGATGGGATCTCAAATTGGATCGAAGTGCCCTCGTCCGCTCCTAATTGGTTTGGGTTTGGTGTAGGTTTTCTCTGGAATTTCAAAAAAATGCAGTAGAGAATGGTTACATAAATTACATGCATACAATCCAGTTTCAGCCACTTACAACATTGCCACCAAGGATGGTAGACAGGACTATCTTCACTTTACTGGCAAAGTATTGTTGCTTTACAAGGCATTTGGGCAGGTACTTGGATAGGAGTGGAGAAGAGGAACGCAGGCCTAATCAAGGCAAGGACTCATGTAGAAAGAAATCTTGTGGGTTTTGGGTGAAGTAAGGCGAAAGATCCAGTTTTGTTTTGTACAATTCTATAACTATTCTACAATTTTGGCACCGTAACAGTTGTGCAGAAATTGTCCATTGCATTTCCCATGATAATGCATCAACTCTACTATAAAAGCTACACGGAGAAAATAAACAAGCATTTGGGGTGTCCTAAGGTAGCGAAATGTAAAGGCAAGTTCCTCCTTCATCTCGGTGGAATGAGCTCAGGGGAGGATATCATGTGCGGGGAGTCACTTGTCTGTTTTTACATAGAGTCACTTGTCTGAAGCTAAACCTCTCTCCCGAACGTATGCCTGTGGGGTGTACGCCACACAATCTTCAGGCTATTGAGTAATGCCCCTGTCCCACTTAGGAAACCTGAACGGAAACCTCTGGAGACTTTGCGCCCCACCCAAGGTTTCCGTGCGGTTCCCGGAGGTTTTTGTCAGTCTCTCTACCTGCTTCCACTACCTGCAACCTCCGGCAACCACCTGCAACCTCCGGGAACCGCATGGAAACCTTGGGTGGGGCGCAAAGTCTCCAGAGGTTTCCGTTCAGGTTTCCTAAGTGGGACAGGGGCATTACTTCCAAAGACAGGGTAGTGGAAATAAAAACCACAACATCTCACTATAACAGTGGGGGTAAGCTCTCACTCAATAGCAGTGAATGGAGGATAGTATACTTTAGTTTAGAGATATAAAATGGAAACAGGCCCTTTGGCTTGCCGAGTCCACTCTGGCCATTGTGCACACTGTATAGTAGGATTGTTATCTACCTCATTGGAGACCCTTGGACTCTCTTTCTTCTGACTTTACTGGCTTTATCTTGCACAAAACGTCATTCACATTACCCCCGTTATCGTGTCTCTTTACACTGAGGATAGTTCGATTGTAATCATGTATTGTCTTTCCGCTGACTGGTTAGCACGCAACAAAACTTTTCATTATACCTCGGTACACCTCGGTGGCAATAAACTAAACTCAAGCTCACTAACCTCTATGGAAAAACAGAATTTCACTGTACTTAGGTACAGATGACAATAAAGTACCATTGAATATTATCTCGATGTTATCTGACTTTTGTGTCCATTCCCGACGCACTCGGGCAATTTATAGAGGCCAATTCACCTACAAACCCACAAGTCTTTGTGGGATGTGGCAGGAAACCTGGAGCACCCGGAGGAAACCCATGCGGTCACAGGGAGAATGTGTAAACACCACACAGACTGTACCCAAGGTCAGGATCGAACCAGGGTCTCTGGCGCCGTGAGGCAGCAGTTCTACAGATGGTTACCTACAAATCAAGCCAGGGTTGTGCGAGAGAGGCAAACGTCAACAAAGGGAAGCAGTCCAGAGAAGGAAAGTGCTGTGAAAATTTAGCAACGCCATATGTATTTAAAGGCAATGTCTAGGATTCCAAGGGAGGGTTACTTGATCTGATGGCTTTCTGCCCAGACAGAGAGAACACCACCTCCCCCCCTTCTGCACCCACTGCACCAGCACTGAATTACTCATCCGAACTGCACCTGTTGGTACCTGTCCATCAGGGCACAAGGCACAAGCTCCAAGCAATGTAGGTCATCAGACCGTCCCAAGAAGATCAAAGGGACACTTTGTCTTCCTGGCAAATGCGCTTGACAGAACCTTTGTTGGAAGGGAGTGGAGAATAATGAGCAAAGGCTGTGTGTGATTTTTTGTTGCGTTGCCAGTGCATTAATGTCATGTACTGCGGAGGTTAGCGTCAACCTGCTTTTTGTGTACACGTGGACAAAGGGGCAGAAAAGAAGCAAACTTATTTATCTTAATAAGAGTCTGGATAGAGTGGATGAGGATAGGATAGGATGTTTCCACTGGTGGGAGAGTCTAGGACCAGAGGTCGTAGCCTCAGAATTAAAGGACGTTCCTTTAGGAAGGAGAAGAGGAGGAATTTCTTAAGTCAGAGGGTGGTGAATCTGTGGAAATCTGTGAAGGCCAAGTTAATATACATTTTTAAGGCAGAATCAGATAGATTCTTGATAAGTACGGGTGTCAGAGGTTATGGGGAGAAGGCAGGAGAATGGGGATGGGAGGGAGAGATCGATCAGCCATGATTGAATGGCGGAGTGAATTTGATGGGCCGAATGGCCTAATTCTGCTCCTGTCACTTATGAGCTTATCAACATAGTTCTCTGCCTCACTCTTTTGAATGCTCTCGCCTCAAGAAACAGTCTTGGTCCTTCAGTCAGCAGTGGTGGTTGGAAAGGTAGTTGACCGGAATGCCAAAAGGACACAAATCACTGGAGCAACTCAGCGGGTCAGGCAGCATTTCTGGGGAACATGGACAGGTGGCATTTCGGGTGTCGGAAACCCACGCGGTCACAGGAAAACGTGCAAACTCCGCAAAGACAACACCCGAGATCAGGGTCGAACCCAGGTCTCTGGCCAGAGAGGCAGCAGGTCCACCGGCTGCTAACTGAAGTTGCGTTTCATGCGCTGAAGGGATTCACAGGCACGGGGAACATATTTCCCCAAAAGAGAACATTTAAGGAATCTTTCCTGTTACTTATCTAAAGTGCAAAATTCAAGAAGCCCCAATGTTCACATAGAAACATAGAAAACAGGTGCAGGAGGAGGCCATTCGGCCCTTCAAGCCAGCACCGCCATTCATTGTGATCATGGCTGATCGTCCCCTATCAATAACCCGTGCCTGCCTTCTCCCCATATCCCTTGACTCCACTAGCACCTAGAGCTCTATCTAACTCACGATCCAAGAAGATCAGCTCTGTTGGTTCCTATCCTCACCGACAAAACTACTGCAAAATCTCATTAACTCCATTCAGGAGTCTTCCTAAAGGCGCAGCATGATAGTGTGTACGTTCTGAAGGCTGTGAGCTTTCAGTGTGCTTCTGTCTGAACACGGACTATCTGTTCCTTTGCATATTGTTGTCGTCTGCTGGTTTTGTGTTGCTTCCTCTCTGTCTGGTCAGAACATTTGGCAAGTATGATAAGGACATCCAGCTCAATAACACCTCTGCCCCCCTGAACTGTACTGAACCGTACAGATGCACTGTGGAAAATATCCCGACTGGTTGTGTCATGGCCTGCCGGTGCAGCAATTCCAACGTACAGGAATGCAAAAGGCTGAAGAGAATATAGACACAAGCAGCTGGAGTAACTCAGCGGGTCAGGCAGCATCTCTGGAGAGAAGGAATAAGTGACGGGCTGGTGTACTCAGCCCAGTCCATCTTGTGCACAGACATCTCCTCCATCGAAAGCACCGACATGAGGTTCTGCCTCAAGAAGGCAGCATCTATGATCAAGGATTCCCCCCCCCCCCCCCCATCCATGCTCTCTGCTAGCTGCGAGCATCAGGCAGGAGGTAAAGAAGCCTAATGTCCTACACCTGGGAACACAATGCAAGTTGGGGAGAAGGAATGCGTGATGTTTCGGGTTGAGATGCTTTTTCAGTCTGAAGAAGGGTCTCAACCCAAAATGTCACCCATTCCTTCTCCCCAGAGACGCTGCCTGTCCCGCTGAGTTACTGCAGCATTTTTTGTCTGTCTTCAGCCTAAACAAGCATCTGCAGTTCCTTCTTACGCAACACAACACGATGCGTTGTTCACTGTTGTGCCAAATACTATCACTCGGGTCTGAAAATTTGAATTCAGCAAAATATCAGCTAGAGCTGCTGCCTCACTGCCCAGAGATCTGGGTTCGAACCTGACATTGGGTTATGTCCGTGTGGTGTTTGCACGTTATCTCTGTGACTGACTGGGTCTCCTCCCAATGCCCTGGTTTTCTCACACACCCCAAAGACAAGCGGGTTTGTAGGTTAATCTGCAAATTGCTCTCTCGTGTGTGGGGAGTGAATGGGATAGGAGGATAACATGGAACTAATGTGAACAGGTGATCGATGGTCAGCATGGACTTGGTGGGGCGAAGGGCCTGCTTCATGCTGTATCTTTCAATCAATTAAACTACTTCTGTCTGTTGGAGACAGAGGAAACTGCAGGCTGGAATTTTGAGTAAAATAAAAGTTTACAAAGCCCTTCAGCCCACTCAGTCCGCACCAACCAGAGATCACCCTCTTCTATTCTACACACTAGGAATAATTTCCATTTTTTTTTAACCGAAACCAATTAACTTATAAACCTAAACGTCTTTGGAGAGTGGGAGGAAACCGGAGCACCCTGGGAACAGGGAGAACGTACAAACTCCGTACAGACAGCACCTGAGGTCAGGATCGAAAGCCGGGTCTCTAACGCTGTAAGGCTGCAACTCTGCCACTGTGCTGCCCCTGGAAATGATGGAGAAATTCAAAGGGTCGGGCAGCATCTGTGGAGGCAATGAACAAATGCACTCCAGGTCGGGACCCTACTACACACTGATCGTAGTTGGAGGAGGGAGGGGGGAGGGGGGAGGGGAGGGAGAGTTGGAAAAGAGGTGGTCAGGACAAAGCGGGCAAATGATGGGTGGATGCGGGTGAGGGGGTGATTAGCAGAACAAAGGCTCGAGTTGAAAAGGGGAAAAGGGTGTCAGTTCGGGAGAGGAGTGAAATATAAAGCCAGAGGGAGAGGTATAGGTAGAAGGGGACAGAGGGGAATGGGGGTGGAGGGGTTGTTTAAGAGGGGCAGGATAGTGGGAGAAGTGGGTGCACACGTGGGCGGGAAGGGGCACAGGGAAGTGCAAGGGGGAGAGGGGTTTTACTTAAAATGGGAGATTCAACGATCTATGGGAATTGAACAAAGGAAATTCAAAGGATGCAGAGAGCAACAGTTAGGGACATTAGGAACTGCAGACGCAGGAATGTTGAGTGAAAAACAAAGTGCTGAGTCTGAAGAAATGTCCTGACACTAAATGTCACCTAATCCATGATCTCCAGAGATACAGAGATCCACAAAATCACACCATCAAATCTCCTGTCATCCCAGAGCACCAACTGCCACGAAACAATACAAAATTAGCGGTCCCTACATCATCAACTCGCTAAATGTCAATAAACCTTGGCACCAATATTCCCTTTACCCAAGGACGGTAAGGGAATGGAATGTGTTACCACCCAACACACGCGATGCTCCCGATGTTAAGTCATTTAAAAAGGGGATTGAGCAACTAGATCTCCTCAACGTGGTCAAAAAGGCCCACTTCAAAATGTAATCACTACACTACTCACTTTGACCTGCGTGAGATAACCACTGATGAGGTGTTTGTGTAGTAATCAACCAGAACCTGAACCAGACCCACTGAGTTACTCCAGCAGACTCCTAGAATAAAGGGGAGGTCATTTAAGACTGAGGTGAGAAAAAACGTTTTCACCCAGAGAGTTGTGAATTTATGGAATTCCCTGCCACAGAGGGCAGTGGAGGCACTGGATGGATTTAAGAGTTAGATAGAGCTCTAGGGGCTAGTGGAGCCAAGGGATATGGGGAAAAGGCAGGCACGGGTTATGATAGGGGACGATCAGCCATGATCACAATGAATGGCGGTGCTGGCTCGAAGGGCCGAATGGCCTCCTCCTGCACCTATTGTCTATGTTTCTATGTAGCACTTTGTGCCTATTTCCACAGATGTTGCCTGACCCACTGAGTTACTCCAGCACTTTGTGCCTATTTCCACAGATGCTGCCTGACCCACTGAGTTACTCCAGCACTCTGTGACTATTTCCACAGATGTTGCCTGACCCACTGAGTTACTCCAGCACTCTGTGACTATTTCCACAGATGTTGCCTGACCCACTGAGTTACTCCAGCACTTTGTGTATTTTGTTGAAAGTGCTGAAGGAACTCAGCGGGTCGCGCAGCGTCTGTGGAGGGGAAGACCCTTCCACCTCTGTCTATCAGTGCCTTTCACTCTGCCTTGAATATTGTTTCCCCCTCATTGATAGTTGACCATTTGTTTGCACTGTTCCAACAACCCACGTCTTTTAACTTCGCTGCCGCCTGGTTGCATCCCCCTTGTCTGCGAGGCGAGCTGTGGCTATCTTCCGCCCTGTGTGAGTTTTGGCCGCCGCTGACGAGCCCTTATCTATCGCTGCTGTTGCTGCTGACTGCTGGTTTGTTGTGGCGTCTGAAACTGGCTGGCGTTCCTCGCCTGTGTCTGGGAGTGCTCTCGGCACGCACAGGCGCATTGGCCGCCGCCTGAGAAGCAGCGAAGAGTTCGCCTCTTTCTCACGACCTCTCGGCTCTCCTGTGTCAGATGTGAGGACTATTAACCACTTGCCAAGCGCGCAAACCACTCAACGTACTTTGGCCGCAAGGGAAAAAGTCCAGCCAACTTTTTTTTTCTCTCTCTCTCTCTCAAAAAGTCTGCTCTCCTCTTGTTGCATTCTTCCTAGAATTAAACACTGTTGAGTTACGAAGGTTACTTTTATTTTGCGATGGTGACATTTTAGGAATTTTATTTTACAACGCATAAACTTGGGACAATAAATCAGGATCATAATTTGCAGGGAGAATATCCATTTTAATCTTAATTTCAGAGTCAGCGGGAGCTTTTAAAACTCAATTTGGGGAAAAAGCATTAATTTGTGCAAATGTTACAAAAAACATGTTTCAGCGCCACATGATTCGTGCGTTTAAAACCCGTGCAGATTTCACGCTAATATGATGATGTATTAGATTATTGGCGTTTGGGAATTGTGCATGAGATTTTATTTTTGGTTTTATGAGTTTGCATATGTGAGATTTTATTTATTGGGGGGGGGGGGGGGGGGGGGCGCGTTGCCGTCTGCAGCGCGGTTGAGTTACACTGGAAATGCGCTGAGTGGGGAGAAGGGGGGGAGAGTGGTGCGGGAGCCGAGCGCTGTAAGCGGACACCCGCTCTCAGGCACCGTGCACGGGGTTGGCACACGGCGAGCCTCACGCCGCCCGGGCAGCAGCCGGCTTGTGCGCGGTCCCTGGCCAAGCGCTCGCTCACTCGCCCGCCTCCTCTGCTCATGTGTGTGTGTGTGTGTGTGCATAGGCTTTGGAGCGTGTGTGCGTGTGAACGAGCGTGCCATCTTGCCACGGCGTTGGACAGCCACGCGTGAGCGCCAGATTGCAAAGGTGTTTTAGTGCACACTTGCCACGCGTGTGAGCAAGTGTGCAACGGCGCGTGCAAACCCAGTTTGGGGATTTGTAAGTGTACGGTGTGAATAAATTGGAGATGCGTGTGCGATTGTGAATGCGATTGAGCATGAGTGTGCGAGGTTTTCTGTTCGCAGTGTACCACAATCGTGCACTATCACTCGGTGTGCACTGCGGTCGTGCGCCTGTGTGTGTTCACCGCGGCCCTGCACCCGAGTGTACACGTTTGTCGGGCACCATATGGTGTGAGCCTTTGACGTGGGCGATGTGCCCAAATGTACACGCGCGTGTGTGTGCTTGTGTGATGGTAAATTGTGTGACTCGTTCACAGTGAACATGATCTGAAGAAGGGTCTCGACCCGAAACGTCACCCATTCCTTCGCTCCATAGCTGCTGCCTCACCCGCTGAGTTTCTCCGGCTTTTTTAAAACTACCTTCCAGCATCTGCAGTTCTTTCTTAAACATGATCAGTCTAGTGTGTGATTGGATAAGTGTGAGATTAGGTGTGAGTGTTGTGTAAATAGGCTGGTTGTGGAGTAGACATGTGCACAACTGATTGGACACTGGAATGGACCCCAGTCTTGTGATATAGTATTGCAACTGGGAGAACCTCTCAACAAGATAATTAGGAGCAGTATTTGGCCCTTCATGTCCGTTCCGGCATTCATCAAGACGGTGGTTGATCTAATATGGTTCTATTATTGCTACCACAAACCAAATCCTTTGATTTGTTTTTTAAATAAATACATTTCTAGCAGCATCTATGGAAGGAAATGGGAGCGAGGGTCTGGACTTTCTTCAGATTGAGGAATATTCCAACATCTGTAGTTTCTCGAGTCTGCAAATTGATTCCTCTAATCTCCACTTGTGAATGAACTCAGCGACTGATCTTCACGCCACTCCTGGGCTGAGAATTCCAGCGATTCGCCCCACTTTAGAGTGAAGATAATTCCCCCTAGAGACTTTTCCTGATTCCCAGGCTGCGGCTCCTGGTTCTAGACTCCCCGACCACGCCAAACATCCCCCTCCCCCCGTGAATCCCTTAAGGAATTTTGTACATTTCAATCAGATTTTAAGGACTCCACCCGTCCACCGAATCCCCACCCCCCACTGCCCTCAGCTAATTCCAGATTACCCACCCAAACACAAAAGCCTTTTTCTTCATAAATTTAATGCCAGCATAAGTTAAAATGTAACCATTTCAAAAACGAAACATTTTGCAATCCTCGCCTGAATCCATCAATTTGGTATCTTATGTATGTGTAGCATTATAATCTCCCACCTAGCAGTCTATTGCATCTGTTTCGTCTTTTTTTACCTGACTTTACTTACACAAGTTAATAAACTTTTAAAGATTATTTTACATTTTTATGTGATTATAGATTGATGATTTTTTAAAAAGTATTTTAAGGGGAAGGTGTGTGCGGACTGGACTGTGCAAGGCTACTTCAGCACTGCATCCCTCCGAGCTGCTTAGTGGTGGTTGCCGCCCGGAGAGTGGTATTCTTCTGGGTGCTATTAAACCCAATACTACATTCCCAGGGACATCAATGGTCCACGCCGCTCGCAGCTACCCGCTGCATACTCGATGAGCTCCTTTGATACTTCACTTATAATTGCTTTTATTCAATAGAGATCAATTCCCCGCTTTTTAGTCGGCCATCCATTCTTCGGGACAATGTTCAGACATTTCCCGCCTTTTGCGATTTTCTGCATGCAGATAAAAACGTGTTGACGCGGGAAATAAAGGCTTTTGTCAAAAGTGCGTGGCAGATGGCGCCGATTATCCTTAAAATTTATTGCAAATCCCTTTTTTTTTAAAGGAAAAAAAAATTGTTCGACGTCCTTCCCAACTGAACCAGCATTGAAACCGGCCTATGCTACTGTTGGGAAAGTGTCTGATCCATTATCACTACGCGCTTCTGGGCGGGAAATTTAATCTGCCCTCCTTTCCAAACCTCCAACAGCAACTCAGATCTTATTACTGAATCGTACAGGCCAGAGTAATGTTATTGTGATGGAAGAATTAGCCTAGTAACTCCTAACTGTTCAGTGTTTTGTTTGGGGGGAGGGGGGAAGAGTGCAATTTCATGAATCTGTATCAATTAATTAAATCGTAGAATGCATGGGTAAAACGGCAGTTCATATCTAAAACTATTTGAGGTGTCCCAACTCCAAAACATTGCATATCCATGTTCCCCAGAGATGGTGCCTGACCGGCTGAGCTACTCCAGCACGTTTATGTTTTGTAAACCAGCATCTGCACTTCCTCAAGTCTAATAGCTTCTGATTGTTTTAAGAACTGCTGCACTTCAGTACCACTCAGAGCTGGGTCAGGCCTACATGCAGATCGCAATAACTTCACTGCTAGCCTTTGATGTGCCCGCTTTCGCCTGGAAAGAACAAAGTGAGAACTTTTTAACTACATTGTGTTTTTTTTTATGTCTGACAACAAGGGACAATTCTCTTTTTTTTATATGAATGTTTTATTTCCTGCTGTGTCAGAGGCGAATTTACAAAAAGACTTTGGTATATCGCACCCATTATTGAAACAGGTTACACACACACACACACACAAACAAAAATCAATGTACAAGTCTCCTCCACAGTAAAATATTTCTTTAAAAATCGCAAGTTATACGGAGATCAACTGGGTATTCTATGTACAGAAAAAATAAATATCTCTTATCATGATAAGTACAAATGTCCCCAACAATGGAACAGGTTTAACGGGTCAGTCAGTTTATGGTGTTTTTGTGTTTCACCAAGGTCTCCAGACGGACTCTGAGCTTTCGGGACCTGTGCTCACTCCCAAAGGCGTGTGGTTCTGAGACACTGCGTTCATGCCGTTGGGTCCGAACGGTAGAGAGGTCATTCCTTGCACCGGGGATCCCGCTAGTCTGGAGTTGGAAGGTAGCCCCGCCGAGTTTGCATTGCCCGGGAGGTTTGCATTGGCGTAGAGGGGGATGACAGAGCCGCTTCCAATCTGCCCGCTGGAAGTTGCAAAGGAAGGGTTGGGGATGAGGAAGGCGAAGTGTCCATCCGCAGCGGGTAACAGCTGGAAGCCCCCGTAGACCTTGGGCGAGACCGCCTCGGCTGGGCTTAGTTTGCAAGGCATGCCCACACCGCCGCTGACTGGCACGGTGGCTGGAAGTTGGACGTGCAGAGGCTGGGCGAGGTGACCCCCGGGCAAGGATGCGGGGTTGGAGGGGGCTTGCGGGTAGTTCATTGCCACCATGTGTCCCAAACAACTCGACAAATGGCTCAGCAGCCGGCTCCGGACATCGGCGTTCACCCCTTCGCACGTCGAGAGGAAACGAGTCACCTCGTTCATGCACTCATTAAATCCAGCTCTATATTTGCCCAGGACAGTCGGGTCTGCAGTCAAGGCTGCTGCAAGAAGAGAAAGAGAGCGAAAAAAAGGCCGTTAGAACTTCATGATCTGCGACTTTAAAAAAGTTGGCAAACTTTCCAAAATAAAAGTTTGTGAACTTTTGTGTTTATTGGCAAGCACTCAGCCAGTTTGTTGGACACGTACCAGTCATCTGTACACGTTGTAGATTTCGCAGGTGTTTCACTGTCATTTCAAGGATGTCCGCTTTCTCCAGCTTCGAGTGTCTGGAACTCTGCAAATGGAAACAAGTGTTCAGACCACGACTCTCTGCATACAAATCCACGTCTCAGTGCAAGAACTAACTGCTTAATCAACTCACTGCTCAAGAGATCGATGTTAACTTACATCTTTCTTCAGTGCATCCAGGATCAAAGTTTTCAGCTGAGTCAGGCTTTCGTTAATTCGTGCTCTGCGCCGCTTTTCCATGATGGGTTTGGAAGACTGTTGGTTTTAAAACAAAACAATAATATTAAATTAAATCTATTTAAAAAAAAATAAACCAGTCAAGATTTCATAGGGAACTATAGCAGTGTTAAAATTCGGGAACACATCCCAGTAAATGCATTTACCTTTCTATTATCACTTGCGCTTTTGGGTTTATCCGGAGTTTGCGGAGAAGTTGCAGAAGCCCCGACATTGGGAGAAATAGAGGATTTCTCTATGGTGTCGGCTGGCATTTTTTATGCAACTTTTTTGTGGGATTAGCAGGAGAAATTGCAGCGTGAAGACGCCGTCGAAAGTAATTGCAACAGTGTCTTCCACGGTAAGTTGACACTGCAGCGAGCTCTTTGCAAACTGACAAACACACGCATACAAGAGCTGCATTGAGTGGCGAGTGATGAGCAGCCGCCCTGTATTTATAACCCGGCGCCCCAGCCCAGCTCGTGTGAAACCAGCTCAGGATTCTTTCCCACACTTGCACCAGCCAATGGGCACCGGCAGCGTGCGGGCCGCCCCCACGTGGGGTCGGAGCCGCCCGGCCCTCCCATTGGCTGCGGCCCCCGCCGGCTGTCAGTCACCCGGGCGCGCGGCACGCGAGGCGGGGTGTGCGTGGGGGGGGCAGGCGCGCTCTGATTGGCCGCCGGCAGCCCGGCCTGCCAGTCAAGGGCGGCCCGGGCTAAATCACTGCTGACAGGTGACATCTGTCGGCGCGCGAGGCAGCCGGTGTCAGCCCCCTGGAGCACGTGCCAAAGTGCTTTGCACAACGTTTCCCCACACCCCTTCCTTCTTGCAGTTTAACCATTTGCCTGCTACATTTTACTCGTCCACAATTATTACCCCCTCCCCACCCCTAAGATGCATTCCTACATGGGGTTTTTTTATTCGTGCAATGCATTGCATTCTTACAAGTGAATTAAATGCATTTAAACTAAGGGACTCAAGGAACGTGCCAAAGTGCTTTGCACAACGCCCCACCCCTCCTTCTTGCTGTTTAACCATTTACCTGCTGACTTTTACTCGTCCAAAATTATTACCCCTTTCCCACCCCGCCCCTGAAATGCATTCCTATATTTTTTTAAATCGTGCAATGCCTTGGATTCTTACAAGTGAATTAAATGCATTCAAACTGAGAGGCTCAAGGAAGGTTTCCCCTTCCATCTACCCCCTTCTTGCAGTTTAACCATTTACCTGCTAACTTTTACTCATCCACAATTATTACCCTCCCCACCCGAGACGCATTCCTACATTTTTTCATTCGTGCAAAACATTGCATTCTTACAAGTGAATAAATGCATTTAAACTGAGACTCAAGGAACTGCAGATGCTGGAATATTGAGCAAAACACCAAGTGCTGAGCATTTGCAATGCCATCTGATAAGCAGATTTTTATTTTATATTCGTTACTGTAATTTCTAAACTGTGGTGCATTCCATGCACTTGTTTCCCGCAACACTTGAAAGGAAGAGAACAGCCGCACTCTGCATCTGAGCAAGAAGGGGGCAGAAGCAAAGATCAGTTAGGATTAATGCAGATTAATTTATACTGTAGGTGTAGAATTGTTCGTCATGTCACTTCTATACTTAGCATTATAGCCTGAGCCCTGGGGGAATCGGTCGAGACAAATGCAAATCCAAAATGCCGTGCAGATCTGGGAGCACTCGTGCTATTTACTTGGGGGGGGGGGTGCATAAAATAGTTGTGAGATAAAATGCATTAATTTTGCCAGCGGCAGCAAGCTGGAAAGCAGTCGGCGTGGCAGTGGTTAAAAAGCCAGGCTTGCTGCTTGCGGCCTCAGCGCGGTGGGCTGAGCTTCAGCAGCCTGGGAAAACCCCGCCTCCGCGATCTCCCGGGGCGGGATGGGCGGCTGATGGTAAACAGCAGTATCCGCCTGCAGTGCGAGCAGCGCGGCGGCTGCACAGCCATGCAGCCCGGGCACCTCCGACGCGTGGCCGGCGCCCGCTCCGCACACCGAGTCGCGGGGACTCCCAGCAATGCAACCGCACACTGCCAGCAGCGCAAAGCAAGAACACTTATTTATATATTTAATGCATCCACTTGTTTGTTTTTTTAATGGACGTTGGAACTTTTGCATTTTAATGCGATGCAATGTTTGCAAAATTATGCGAATCGTCTCTTAATTTTGCATACCATTAAAATGCATCAAAATGCTAAAGTGGTTTTACATACATTTAAAAATCAAAAACTGATGCATTTTAATGCGATGCAATGTTTGCAAAATTAAAATAAAGTCTCTTAATTTTGCATCGCATTAAAAAGCAGCAAAATGCAAAAGTTCCAACGTTCATTTAGTGTCACCCGTTCCTTCTCTCCAGAGATGCTGCCTGTCCCGCTGAGCTATTCCAGCATTTTGTCTTGGTTCTTGGTCCTCCAAAATTTTCCTAATGGAATTTATACTGGAGGTGGCGGAGGGTGGACTTAAGCAAAAAAAGGGTTCTTGGAGAAGAAGAACTAACTTAAAATAATCAAGAGTCCATGGCGTTTAATTGTCATATGTACCAAGAATAGAACAATTACATTCTTCTTGCAGCAGCATAACAGGCCTGTAAACACAATATACATCGATAATATATTTTAAAATAAATTAATAACCACAATACTGGTGCAGAAATCTTTAGTGCAAGCAAATACAATCCACGATTCATGGTTGAGGTTGGTGTGCAGTGTTCAGTGCTGAAGCTATTATTGAAGCTGGTGGTCACAGTTCCTTCACGATGGTGGGAATGAATTAAGTAATCCTCTTTGAAATGTTGGATTGTGCAATGCTTGTTCTCCAACAACCGTTCCAATGTCCACAATGACGTGAACAGAATCTCCCTTGAAAACTACAACCTTTGCAGGCCGGCACAGTGGTGTTACGGTAGAGTTGCTGCCTCACAGCGCCAGGTACAATCCTAACCATGGGTGCTGTCTGTATGGAGTTTATACCTTCTCCCCATGAGAAGGTTTTTTCCGAGATCTTCGGTTTCTTCCGAAGATGTCCTGATCAAAGATGTCCTGGTTTGTAGGTTAATTGGCTTGGCATAAATGTAACATGCACCCTTTTTAGGGCGGGCACCTACGGATGTCGAACCGGGTGGCATCACCCTACTGCAGCTGAATGCGGAAGGCGTAACTGGCTACAGCGCCTGGAGGGCGTTACATAACTTCTGCTGTCTCAAACGCAAGAAGAAGAAGAGAAGAAGAAGAAGAAGAAGAAGAAGAAGAAGAAGAAGAAGAAGAAGAAGAAGAAGAAGGCATAAATGTAAAATTGTCCCTAGCGTGTGAAGTGTGTTAATGAGCGAGGATCGCTGGTCGTTACCGACTCGGTGGGCCGAAGGGCTGATTCCATGCTGTATGTCTAAACTAAACTAAACTAAACTAAACTTAAAAGCTCCTGCAAGCACGTTATCCACACCGATTATTTGATGCCATGTCCCCACTAAAGCAAGATCGAGCACAAGTTTGTTCATTCTCATGAGCTGTGGGTGACACAAGTTTTATGTTTGCACCTTACGTCCCCCTTTGTAGGGCCTTTGTGTGTGTGTGTGTGTGAGAAGGTGAGTTTTTTTTTAAACTATTGCAATTCAGCGAAAGCCACCCATGTGTTCAAGGTAAACAGGACACTAAAGATTCTCATCGTAAAAAAAACAAAGGGCACAATGGCGATTTAATTTTTTTTTGACGGAGTTTGCAGTCTCATCCTGTACTGCACAGCTGTGCAAACGTTGCTGGAGAAATCCGCAACTTGTGTTTCAAGTTATCCACGGCATAACACAAAGTTTGGGAAAACTTTGTTTTTTTTTAAAGAAAGAAAAAAGTAATTAGTTTTGAAAAAGTACAAGGTCACCTGACCAAACTTTGCAACTGCCAAAAGCAAAGTCTGAGAGCACATGGTCAAGGAAAGTAATTTGATCTTCCACTGCAGTTTATTTTAATATGATTACCATTGGATTAAGTATCCCAGTATTAACCCTGTGAAACTGTGATCCATGCACAACTTGTAGTAACCCTAGCAGTGGGCGTCCCAAAACAAGAAGGGTGAGGAGGCTTTGGAGAGTTCGTAAGTTGTAGGAACAGATTTGGGCCATTCGGCCCATCAAGTCTATTCCGCCATTCAATCATGGCTGATCTATCTTTCCCTCTCAACTCCATTTTCCTGCCTTCTTTCCATAACCCTTGACACCATCACTAAATAAGAAGCTATCAATCTCCACCTTCAAAAAATATCCATTGACTTGGCCTCCACAGCCTTCTGCGGCAATGACTTCCATAGATTTACCACCCTCAGACTAATGACATTTCCCCTCATCAGAGAGAGTGCAGAGGTGGTTTACGAGAACGCTGCCTGGAACAGAACCTATGGCTATAAGGAGAGGTTGAACAAATTTGGATTGTTTTCTCTGGTGCAGCAGAGGTTGAGGGGAGACCTGATGGAAGAGGAGCAAGGTGGCGCAGCGGTAGAGTTGCTGCCTTACAGCACCAGAGAACCGGGTTTTGATCCTGGCTACGGCTTATATCTGTACAGTGTTTGTACGTTCTCCCTGTGACTGCGTGAGTTTTGTCCGTGTGCTCTGGTTTCCTCCCACACTCCAAAGACATATAGGTTTGTAGGTTATTTGGCTTCTGTAAATTGTAAATTGTTCCTAGTGTGCAGGATATTGCCACTGTATGGGGCGATCGTGGTTGGCACAGGGGTGGGAGATTGCAACCTTCACGTGGTCCGCCGTTTCGACAAATGCAATCAACCTGGCGTGCACAATAAAATAAGATCAAATAGAACAAGTCGTCCAACAACTTTAGGCTGTGCACGCAAGAAGAAGAAGTGGTTGGCGCAGACTCGGTGGGCCGAATGGACTGTTTCCATTCTGTATTTCTACAGTCTATAGTCAAGTATATAAGATTATGAGGAGGCTTCGATAGGGTAGACAGTCAGAAACTTTGTTCCCAGGCTTGAAATGCCAAAGACTTGAAGGCACTGCTTTAAAGTGGGAGCAGCAAAGTTTAAAGGAAGTGTGTGAGGGTTTTACACTGAGGGTGGTGAGTGCCTGGAACACACTGCCAGGAGTGGTGGTGGAGGCAGATACAGTGGCATTTACGTCAGACCTCTATATAGGCACATGTACATGGCATTCTGAAAGTATTCACTGCAAAAATTACTTTGAAAAAATTTCTAAACACCTCTTTTCGCTATTTGATTATGGGTCATTGTGTGTAGATTGATGATTAAAAAAATAAATTTAATCCATTTTAGAATAAGGTTGTAACCTAACAAAAGGTGGAAAAAGTGAAGGGGTCTGAATACATTCTGAATGCACTGTATGTTACAGGGAATGGGGGGGATATGGATCATAGGTGGCTTGATTGTAATCATATATTGTCTTTCCGCTGACTGGTTAGCACGCAACAAAAGCTTTTCACTGTACCTCTGAACACGTGAGAATAAACTAAACTCTACTAAATGTAAGGGCAGATGAGATCAGTTTAATTTGGCATCATGATCACTGTGGATAATGTGGGTGATAGGGCTGTTCCTGTGCTGCACTGTTTTACACGGGGATATGGATGACACGCAGGTAGATGAGGTTAGTTTGGGTTCGCAATAACCAACCTGATCTCCTGGTGGCTCAGCACTTCAACTCCCCCTCCCGTTCCGAATCCGACCTCTCTGTCCTCCATGGTCAGAGTGAGGACCACCCTAAATCGGAGGAGCAGCACCTCAAATTTTGCTTGGGCAGTTTGCACCCCAGCTGTATGAACATTGACTTCTCTAATTTCAGGTAGTCCTTACTTTCTCCTCCCCTTCTCAGCTCTCCCTCAGCCCACTGGTTCCTCCACTTCCTTTCTTCTTCCCGCCACCCCCCTCCCCCCCACCCTCACATCAGTCTAAAGAAGGGGTTCGGCCCAAAAACGTTGCCTATTTCTTTTGCTCCATAGATGCTGCCTCGCCCGCTGAGTTTCTCCAGCATTTTTGTCTACCTGAGGTTAGTTTATCTTGGTATTATGTTCGGTACAAGCATTGTGGACAGCAGGGCCTGTTCCTATGCCTCACTTTTGTGTGTTTCTATTTTCTATTTATTTTTAACCATTTGCAAAAAGGTAAAGCACTATATTTATTCATTGCTCTTCACTGGACAACACTTTTCATTCATTTATATTTAATTTATATTAGCATGGTGTCAGTAGTCCAAGGACTGCATTTATGTTTGTTGTCGCGCTGTTTTGCATCCAGTGTACCGAAACCAAGCCGGAGGTTTGATGAGATAACAACCTTATGATTCACCACTTCCCACCTGCGATTGTTAGCTGTGTGCCAGAGTTCATAAGAGAACATAGACACAAAAAGCTGGAGTAACTCAGCGGGACAGGAAACATCTATGGAGAGAAGGAATGGGTGATGTTTCGGGTCGAAACCCTTCTTCAGACATAATTTGTTTGCATGCAAATTTCACCAAGAATTGTAAGAGGTCTTTTTTCTGAATCTCATTTAATAAATAAAGACCTTCTGATGTTAAACTGCTTTAATATTTTTGCACTATTAACACTGCCCCACACTAATGGCAGCAACTATGATCTTCTATGACTGTGCCATTGGATACACTATGGGCTGGTTTTGCACTATTTAGGTTACCTTGATTTACAGTTATATCTGTTTGGCCCCACAGCAGAAGCTTCCACATCGCGGGGCTGGAACTGGAGGTACTGTATCCTGAGCTAATTCTGCTACCATCATCATCTATTGCAACAAGTGATGGCTCCCACTGATTGTCGCCGGAAGCTTGCAGGACGGACGATGACAGCGATGTCAACATTTGTAACATGGAAGATGGACACGAAAGAAGAAGAAGTTATTAACTTATTGTTTTATTGATTATTATATATTTATCAGCATGCCATTGAGTTAACAGGCCTGTAAAGCTGCAGCAAATAAGAATTTAGTTTAGTTTAGAGATACAGCGTGGAAACAGGCCCATCGGCCCACCCACTGAGTCCGCACCGACCAGCGATCACCCGTACACTAGTCTATCCTACACACAAGGGATAATATGAACACAGGTGAGGAGGTTATTTGAGAGCCCGATTGATGGACAAAGCCCAGAGATGAGAAGACAGGCGTGTGCCCGAGAGGGTAAGGAGTTGTGAATTGTTAAGCTCCGGGATGGAAAAGTTGTGAATTGTGTCTTCATCGTAAATGGTATGAGCACGGGGAGTGGGGGGTGAGGAAATGGTGTGAGATCAGCCAGGTTTCAGGACGGGGAGAGGGGGGAGGGGAAGGGGCAGGAGAGAAGGGGGGGGTTCTTGGTGGAGAAAGGGCAGGGAGTAGAGGGCTGTTGTGGGTTAGTTACTTAAAATGACATAGAGTTGGAAACGTCACCCATTCCTTCTCTCCAGAGATGCTGCCTGTCCCGCTGAGTTACTCCAGCGTTTTGTGTCTATCTTCGGTTTAAACCAGCATCTGCAGTTCCTTCTTACACAGGTTTGTAAGTTAATTGGCTTCAGATAAATTGTCCCTGGTGTATGTCGGATAGCGCTAGTGTACGGGTGATTGTAGTCGGCATGGAGTCAGTGGGCAGAAGGTTCTGTTTCTGCACAGATCTCTGTATCTCTAAACTAAATTTAAATCAGCTGGGCCTTTTGTACAACAATGCAATTTAGATGACTAGGTGTACAGCAAATGCACTGATTCAGTCAGAGCCTTGCGTTCGCTTGTGTTTCAGAGGGTGCAAAGGTGGGAATATGCAACATCAGATGTTAATAAAAGCAAGAAGATATTTGTGAAAGAGAATTTCTTGTAGGAGTGGCACTGTCTTGCATAAATGAGCGGTGTGCCGCGTTTTATCAACGGCTCTGAGTCATTGATCCTTGAAAGGACTCGGGAGTGTTTCATGGACAACAATTGAACCAAATCCCTTGTTTCATTGCAATCATGCATTCACTCGTAGCCGAGAGGTTCGGACTTTTACTGGACTGTATCTCACACAAAATGTTATTCCCTTTATCCTGTTTCTGTACACTGTGGACTGCTCGATTGTAAGAGCCATTCAGCAAATTAGCAGAAGAAACATCACCCATCCCTTCTCTCCAGAGATGCTGCCTGCCCGCTGAGTTACTCCAGCATTTTGTGTTTACCTTCGGCTCGATTGTAATCATGTATAGTCTCTCCGCTGACGGGATAACACGCAGCCAAAAGCTTTTCACTGTATTGAAACATAGAAAATAGGTGCAGGAGGAGGCCATTCGGCCCTTCGAGCCAGCACCGCCATTCATTGCGATCATGGCCGATCGTCCCCAATCAATAACCCGTGCCTGCCTTCTCCCCATATCCCTTGATTCCACTAGCCCCTAGAGCTCTATCTAACTCTCTCTTAAATCCATCCAGTATTTTGACCTCCACTGCCCTCTGTGGCAGGGAATTCCACAAATTCACAACTCTCTGGGTGAAAAAGTTTTTTCTCACCTCAGTCTTAAATGGCCTCCCCTTTATTCTAAGACTGTGGCCCCTGGTTCTGGACTCGCCCAACATCGGGAACTCACCGTACCACTGAGAGGTTAAACTGAACTGAACTGAAATAAAACTCGAGTCCCTACAAGTGCTCTGTAAACAATATAATAAACAAAAAAGAAAGTTCAGTGTGTATGTGTATATATATATAATTGAAATGGTTGGCAACCGGGAGATACCGTGGGTCTAGGCGAACCTTTGGTATAAACCAGCATCTGCATTCCTTTGAAGATAGACACAAAATGCTGGAGTATCTCAACGGGACAGGCAGCATCTCTGGAGAGAAGGAATGGGTGACATCTCGCATCTCCAGAGATGCTGCCTGTCACGCTGAGTTACTCCAGCATTTTGTGTCGATCTTCGGTTTAAACCAGCACCTGCAATTCCTTCCTGCACATTTTGTCTCTGCATTTCTTTGTTTCTACAAGAGGTGGAAAATATTAGACTTCAGTACGGATAGAGTGGCAGGTACTGTTACCTCAGCCTGGAGAGGCCGGAACCAGTTGACGTGTTCTTGGACCAAGGGTTCAAGCTCACAGCAAATATTCTGTTGCTCAGAGAGTCATGAATCTCTCTGGACTTTCCCCAGTGGGTTGTCTCTGCTGAGTCTATGAGCATTGTTATTGAAAATGACAGAATGTTTGCGCACTAAAGTGTTCAGAGATATGGGGATCAGGAATGACCTGAGGCACAGAATCCATCAGGATCCATTTGAATGGTGTTGTAAGCCCAAGGGGCCAAAGGACTAATCCTGCTCCTACATCTTGCATCCAGAGATACTTTCAAAGCTAGCTAGCGGAATGGGTACTTGTGGGGGAGTTCTGCAGAAAGGGGGGGAGGTTTTGAGGGGATTAAACTGGAAATGCTGAGAGAACAATCTGCAAAGTGGAAGAAGGAAGAAAAATTGAATATGCAACTTTTTAACACAAGATATTACTTAAATAACGGAGAGCCATCTTTAAATACTGACATAAAACTAGTGACCCATTGAAGCCATTCACTGCAGAGTTTAAATGATTGTGGAGAAAAGAGTCACGAATGTGCTGCAGTCACTCAGCAGGTCAAGCAGCATCTGCGGAAGGAATGGATAGATGTACTTTCAGGTCGGGAGTCCAAAACATCACCTATCCATTCCCTCCACAGATGCTGCCTGACCTGCTGAGTTACTCCAGCACTTTGTGTTTTTCGCTCAGGATTCCAGCATCAGCAGACTAAAAGATCATATCATAGATCTTCCGAGAGGTGGCAGCATTGAGCAGCAATTATAATTGAAAATTATGGCCCCATTCCATTGATATTAAATGTTCCCAAAAATGGACAAACAGTTTCTTTAACATTTGTACCAAACACTTGATGATATCCAAAGAAATCCAGTCTAATATATATTTCTGCTATTTTAATACTTTATTTGAATCATATGTGAACCGAACACTGTTTTTAATCAAATCTACTTGAGTTTAAAGATACAGCATGGAAACGGGACCTTCAGCCCACCGAGTCCACGCCGACCATTGTTCTATGTTATTAAGAGTTTAAGAAGGAACTGCAGATGCTGGAAAATCGAAGGTAGACAAAAGTGCTGGAGAAACTCGGCGGGTGCAGCAGCATCTATGGAGCGAAGGAAATAGGCAACGTTTCGTGCCGAACCCCAGTCTGAAGAAGGGTTTCGGCCCGAAACGTTGTCTATTTCCTTCGCTCCATCGATGCTGCTGCACCCTCTGAGTTTCTCCAGCACTTTTGCCTACCTTCATTGTTCTATGTTATCCCACTTTCTCATCCACTTCCTACACATCAGGGGCAATTTACAGAATCTAATTAACCAACAAACCTGTTTAGTTTATTTTAGAGATACAGCGCGGCAACAGGCCCTTCAGCTCACCGAGTCCACGCGGACCAGCGATCCCCGCACACTAACACTATCCTATGCACACAAGGGACAATTTACACATACACCAAGCTAATTAACCTACATACCTATACATCTTTGGAGTGTGAGAGGAAACCGAAGATCTTGGAGAAAAGCGACGCAGGTCACGGGGAGCAAGTACAAAATCTGTGCAGACAGCACCCGTAGTCGGGATCAAGCCCGGGTCACCGGCACTGCAAGGCAGCAATTCTACTGCTGCGCCACCGTGCCATCCTTGTTGCCATTAACCTTCCCCGGAGGCATTTTATGGAGGCCAAACAATCAACCCGCATGTCTTTGGGTTATGGGGGGAAGCACACGGTCACAGTCACAAGTCAAGCCAAGAGAGTTTATTGTCATGTGTCCCAGATAGGACAATGAAATTCTTGCTTGCTGCAGCACAACAGAATATTGTAAGCATAAATACAGAACTGTTCAGTGTGTCTATACAACATAGATCATATATATACACATAAATAAATCTGATGGCAGAGGAGAGATGAGTGTGTGGCCAGGATGGTGTGGGTCCTTGATGATGCTGGCAGCCTTTTTGAGGCAGCAACTGCGATAGATCCCCTCGATGGTGGAGAGGTCAGAGCCAATGATGGACTGGGCAGTGGTCACAACTTTCTGCATTCTTTTCCGCTCCTGGACGCTCAAGTTGCCGAACCAAGCCACGATGCAACCGGTCAGCATGCTCTCTACTGTGTACCTGTAGAAGTTCGAGAGAGTCTTCTTTGACAAACCGACTCTCCGTAATCTTCTCAGGAAGTAGAGGCGCTGATGAGCTTTCTTTATAATTGCATCATTGTGCAGGGACCTGGAAAGATCTTCGGAAAGATCTTCGGAAGACGGAAACATGCTGCTTTATCTGTTCAGAGTGATGATCGGCTGTCATCACGCTATGGTCATGGTTCTGTACATGGTAGGCCTCCAGGATCTCCCGGTTGCCAAACATTTCAACTCCCATTCCCATGTTCTCCTACAAGATACCAGCTTATGAGACCCTGTCGGGCAGAACTTACCTCAACCTCAGGGGCGGCACGGTGGGGCAGCGGTAAATTCGCTGCTTTACCGCGCCAGATACCCGGGTTCGATCCTGACTATGGAGACTCTCTGCGCGGAGTTTGCACGTTCTCCCTTTGACCACATGGGTTTTTTCCGGGTGCTCCGGTTTCCTCCCACACTCCAAAGACGTACAGGTTTGTAGGTTAATTGGCTTTGGTAAAATTGTAAATCATCCCTAGTGCGTGTAGGATAGTGCTAGTGTACAGGGCGATGGCTGGTCGGCGCGGACTCGGTGGGCCAAGGGGCCTGTTTCCGCACTGTATCGCTAAAGTCGAAAGTCAAATACCCTCTCACGCAGTAAACACCTTGTCTATTGTTGTGGGAATCACTAATATGGCCAGTATTTCATGCAGCATCTTTGGGGGGGAAGCTGGGAAAGAGAAGTGGGGCCGGAGCAAAGCTTGGCAAGCGATAGGTGGCGATAGGTGGATACAAGTGAGGGCAGTGGGCAGTGATTGGCACATGGGTGGAGTAAGTGACAACAGTAAAGATAAAATCCATGACGAGGGTCTATTTTTCTTTCCTCCTCCCCCTCACCCCCCTCCCCCTTTCTCCTGGATGCTCACCTATTTCTCATTCTCCCCACAACTATATTCCTGAGACACAAAGAACTGTGGATGCTAGTTTTCAAAAAAAACACAAAGTGCTGGAGGAACTCAGTGGGTCAGGCAGCTTCTCTGGAAAACATGGATAGGTGACGTTTTGGGTCGGGACCCTTCTTCCAGGTATTGTCCTACCCCCACCTCTCTTCCAGCTTTCTCCCCCCTCCTATAATCAGTCTGAAGAGGGGTCCCGACCCGAAACGCCACCTATCCATGTTCTCGAGAGAGAGATGCTGCCTGACCCGCTGGGTTACTCCAGCATTTTGTGTCAGTCATATGTACCTACAACAGAACTATGAAATTCTTACCAGCAGCAGCTTAATGTGCTTTAAAAGCAATACTCACACAATTTCGAAAAGTAAAATGCAGTGTTCTTTGGATAGAAATAAAATGCTGGAGTAATTCCGCGGGACAGGCAGCATCTCTGGAGAGAAGGAATGGGTGACGTTTCAGGTCGAGACCCTTCTTTAGACCCGACCTTTCTTCAGACCCGAAACGTTATCCATTCCTTCTCTCCATAGATGCTGCCTGTCCCGCCGAGTTTACCAGCATTTTGTGTCTATCTCCGGTTTAAACCAACATCTGCAGTTCCTTCCTACACACGCATTGTTCTTTAAATGTTCGTGAGGTAATTATAAATTATAAATGCAGGGAAGGTTCTTATCAACGTAACGACTTTAATTATAACGTCAACACATCCAGAGATCAAACACAGCACCACGAGAGGGGTGAATTTTCGCAGAGGTCCAACGGTGGAATGGAACAGATTATGCCACCAATTTTATCCAGACTGGAGTGTGTGCTGAAATTACTTCAACAGGATCTTGGCAGCTCGAAGTACGGACGTTGTTTGGAGGTCTCCGTGCAGTTTAGTAAATTGGTTGCAGGTGCGGCTGAGGCTGAGGGAGGGCAGGTTGGACCGAGCGAGGCCCTTCCTGCTCACGCTAAAATCCCCGGCACTTCCGACAGGCGGCTGCTGTTAACAGCTCAGGAAAGGCCTGCATCACCGCTCCACCCGAGCACTTTTGAAGTAGTTGTCGCACAGGGATTCGAGTTTGACTGCTTCTTTTGGGGGGGGGGGGGGGGGCATCATGCAGCTGCTGAATGTCAGAGACCTCACAAACAGCTATAGAATGATAGACATGCTGCCTCGGCACAGTCACTGAGCCATACAGCACAGGAGCAGGCCCTTCGGCCCACCGTCCTCCTGCTAGCCATCAATTTTAGTTTAGTTTGGTTTTCATGAGTTCACAAGTGATAGGAGCACAATTTGGCCATTCGGCCCATCAAGTCTACTCCTCCATTCAATCATGGCTGATCTATCACTCCCTCCTAACCCCATTCCCCTGCCTTCTCCCCATAACCCCTGACATCCGTACTAATCAAGAATCTATCCATCTCTGCCTTAAAAGTATCCATTGACTTGGCCTCCACAGACTATCACACAGACCAGCCTCCCCACCGTGGACTCCTTGTACACTTCACAACGGGCCAAAATCAGCCAACAAAACCGATGACCATTTGCAGCCAAATCATTCCCTCTTCTCTCCTCTCCCATCAGGCAAAGGTTCAAAAGCTTGACTTTCGGCTTAGTTTATTGTCACGTGTACCGAGGTACAGTGAAAAGCTATTGTTGCGTGCTAACGAGTCAGCAGAAAGACAACACATGATTGCAATCGATCCATTTACAGTGTATAGATACATGATAAGGGTATAACGTTTAGTGCAAGGTAAAGCCAGGAAAGTCACATACCACCAGATTCAGGAACAACTTGTTCTCTCACTAATGAACGGTCATCCCATGAACCAGGGTGTAGTCTCCATCTTCCAACCTACCTCACTGCGAACCTTGGACTTTTTCTCTGCTACTGTAACTCTGTAACACCACATTCTGCCCTATGGTTATTCTTCTCTTTCCGTTGCTTGTTGCACTTGTGTGTGGCCTGATGGTAAACATGTATGGTATGATTTGCCTGGATCGCACGCACACAAAGTTGTTCACTGTACCTCGGTGCATGTGACAATCATAAACCAATACTAATACCAAACGTGAGAGTGTAGCCTTCTACCTGTACTAGCCATTAAAAAATGAAATAGTGCATGTGAAATAAAATCTATCTTGTGCATCAACTGTGAAGAATTTGGAAGAGAGGTCCCTCAGGTGCTCAAGATGTGTTCCGATACAGTGTAGGGGGCGATCGTTGGTGGGCACAGAATCGTTGGGCCGAAGGGCCTGTTTCAATGCTGTATCTCTAAAAAACTAAAAACTGAAACTAAAAGGTAGGAAAGAGGAATTGCAGATGCTGGCTTATACCAAAGGTAGACGCAAAGTGCTGGAGTAACTCAGGGGGTCAGGCAGCATCTCTGGAGAAAAAGGATGGGTGACGTTTCGGGTCGGAACCCTGCTTCAGACTGAGACTGAGAAGTCTGACTTCAGAGTGTGGACAGGTGATCGATGGTCAGAGTGGATTCGGTGGGCCGAAGAGCCTGTATCTTTCACCCATCCTGTTTCCTCCAGAGATGCTGCCGGACCCGCTGAGTTACTCCAGTTTTTCTGCGTGTATCTTCAACTAAGAGTAACACATGGGTTAAGCTCCTTGGGGAAGGGGCTGGGGTGGAGAGCAGCCCGGTGAGGTAGGAGTGGGCTGTAGCTTCTGCAGCTCACATTTCCAGTGCGCCACGCCTGGACATCTGCCAAACAGATGTGGTGCTGTCGGTGCCAGGACTCACTGGAGGTGCATTCTATTCATTAACAGCTGCCTGTGGCCAGATTTATGTTTCCTGCTCGGCGAGCAGAGAAACAGCTCGATCTCTGGGCCGGTGCCATCGCTGATGTTCCGTCTCCCTCTGAAGGAAACGTCGGTGACAGCAGACGCACGGTGTTGCTGGAAGCGATTGTAAAGCGAGTGGGAAGGACGGAGGGAGGCGGGGGGGGGGGGGGGGGGGGGGGGGGTCCATGGGGACATTTCCAGTTTGTGTTGCCAACTTTCTCACTCCCAAATAAGGGACAAAAGGTCAAAAGTCAGGACAAATTCCTGACGGCAATTCGTTGACCAACTCGGCAGTGGCTGGGTGAATGATGAGTTGGCCCCGGGTGCTGGACTGCACACAAAGCCCAGCCGGCGGGCCAGCTGAGAAGTCTTGGCCATGGGCGATGTTGCGCGCAAAGTCCGGCACCCCATCCAACTCATGAACCGATGATTGGCCATGAGAAGGAGGGGTGGTGGTGTCGGCGGTAAGCGAAGGCCCGAAGGTCGGACAGCTGGCCGGGCTGCCGACCGACGGGGCCACGGGCGAGGTGCTGCTGCTGCACTCCATGGGCTGCACTACGTCGGGACGGGTGAGGCGGGACCGGACGCGGTGCTCCGACCCGACAGTCCCCCTCAACCCGAGCAGTAACAGTCAAATACTGGACAAGGGCGACTTCACTTACATCCTAACAGATGAAGACAGACTGTATAAAAAGACACAAAATACTGGACTAACTCAGCGGGTCAGGTCACTCCCTGGAGAACATGGATAGAGTCACAACCCTTAAACCTATCTTATGCATCACAGCTTGGTTTGGCAACTGCTCTGCCCAGGACAGCAAGTGATTGTGGAGACGTGGATGTAGCCCAGACTTTAGCCTGTGGAGATACGGCGTGAAGATGGGCCATTCAGCCCTCCTAGTCCATGCTGCCCAGCGATCACCCCATGTACTAACTGTCCTACACCCCAGGGCCAATGTACAATTTTTATCAAAGCCAATTAAATTACCAACCCCTACGTCTTAGGAGTGTGGGAGGAAACCGGAATACCCAGAGAAAACCCACGCGGTCACGGGAAGAACGTACAAACTCCGTACAAACAACACTCATAGTCAGGAACCACTTAAAAGGCATTTGTACAGGTTCATGGATTGGAAAGGCTTGGATGGATATTGGCCAAACACACGCAGACGGGATTAGCTCAGAGAGAACAGCACAGATGAGTTGGGCTGAAGGGCCTGTTTCTGAAGTGTATTACAATGAATCTAAATTGGTTACATTGAGACGCATGTGGGGCAATATATCCTCTGGTGATGGAACCTGGATCATAGTCTTTGAATACAGGTCCATATAGAGTCTTATAGCATGGAAACAGGCCCTTCAGCGCAACATCCATGCTGACCAACATACCCATCTATACGAGTCCCATTTTAATACATTTATCCCATATCCCTCTAAACCTTTCCTATCCATGGATCTGTCCAAATGTCTTTTAAATGCCGTTTAGTTTAGAGATACAGTGTGGAAACAGGCCTTTCAGCCCACCGGGTCCGCGCCGTCCAGCACATTATCACTATTCTACACACATTAGGGGCAATTTTTACATTTATACCAAGCCAATTTACCAACAAACCTGTACGTCTTTGGAGTGTGGGAGGAAACCAAAGATCTCGGAGAAAACTCACGCAGGTCACGGAGAGAACGTACAAACTCCGTACAGTCAGCACCCGTAGTCGGGATCGAGCCCGGGTCTCCAGCGCTGTAAGGCAGCAACTCTACCTCTGCGCCACCGTGCCGCCAACAATTGTTATTGTACCTGCCTCAACTACCTTCTCTGGCAGCTCCTTTCATACACTCACCACCCCCATGTGTGAAAAAGTTGCCCCTCAGGTTCCTTTTCAATTGTTTTCCTCTCACCTTAAACCGATGTCCTCTAGTTCCTGAGGATCTATGTCTTCTACTCCCAATCACTGGGGAAAAATAAACTCTGTGCTTTCACACTATCTATTCCCCTCTAAACTTTATACACATCGATAAGATCTCAGCTGAATCTCCACATTGCAAGGAATAAAGTCCCAACCCACCCAACCTCTCCCTATAACGCAGTCCCTCGAGACCTGGCAACATTCTCGTAAATCTTAGGGAAGCGTTGATTTTAGATGGTGATGGCAAGAAATTTCTTCTCTCCCGGAATTGTGCCTCTTTGGAACTCTACCCCAAGGAGTTGTGCAGGTGGAGTTATGTTATACACAGGTGGTGCAGTGGTAGAGCTACTGCATTACAGCGCCAGAGACCCAGGTTTGATCTGACTACAGGTGCTTGGCTATACGGAGTTTTCTACGTTCTCCCCTGTGTGGGTTTTCTCCAAGATCTTTGGTTTCCTCCCACATTCCAAAGATGTACAGGTTTGGAGGTTAATTGGCTTGATAGAAATGTAAAAGCCAAGTGTGTGTAGGGTAGTGTTAGTGTGCGGGGATCGCTGGTGATAAAGGACACGGTGGGCCGAAGGGCCTGTTTCTGCGCCGTATGTCTAAACTAAACTAAACTAAACTACCGAATGTACTCAAAGGCGAGATCAACAGACATTTGGACTCTGGGGCAGTCAAGGGAAAGCAGAGCCAATTTCATAGTGGAGTAGTGCATAGAGCTGGGGTGGGGAACCTGCGGCCTTAAGGCCGCATGGAGCCTTCTAGGCCATTAAGTGCGGCTTTTTGAATGAATCAAAATGTTGTAGAACAAATCCTTTTATTTTTATTTAAGAAGGAACTGCAGATGCTGGAAAATCAAAGATAGACAAAAATGTTGGAGAAACTCAGCGGGTGAGGGAGCATCTATGGAGCGAAGGAAATAGGGCGAAAAAGGGTCGCCTAAAGGGTCTCGACCTTTCGGGTCTCGACCGTTCTTCAGACCTGAAGAAGGGTCTCGACCCGAAACGTCGCCTATTTCTTTCGCTCCATAGATGCTGCCTCACCCGCTGAGTTTCTCCATCACTTTTGTCTACCTTTTATTTTTATTAACATGTTTTTGTTTGTCTTTTATTACTTTTATTTTAATCTTAAAATGAACATATTTAAAATACCAAAAAGAAGATTCAATTAAATAATCCTCCCCGACTGACGGCCATAATTAAAACATTAGTAAGTCATGAGGGCTATTTTAACAAAATAACGTACGTTTTGAAGTATATCTAATTGAAGTTTCTCGGATGCGGCCTTATTAGATTACAGCTAACTTAATGCGGCATTCCAATATGAAAAGGTTCCCCACCCCTGAAATAGAGTGATACAGTGTGGAAATCAGGCTCTTTGGCCCAACTTGCCCACACCAACCAACATGTCCCATCTACACTAGTCCCACCTGCCTGCGTTTGGCCCATATCCCTCTAAACCTGTACTTTCTTAAACATCATGATGGTACCTGCCTCAACTACCTCCTCCAGCAGCTTGTTTCATACACCCAGCCCCAGCCATCAGCAGGTCAAGATCAGATTAAATGGCCCTGTATCCTCAATTGGCTCACGTTCCTAAAACACAGGAACAGACTCCAATGCTTCTCCAAACTCAGTGTTGAGTGCGGATGGAATCTGGGGTTATTTTTTGCCCAGTGGAGCGTCGGTGAGCTTTATTAATAAAAGTAGATTTCTTTAACCCCAGGTCCACCATGGTATTGACAAATATATAGACCTTATGTTTATACTCAATTGCACAGCTGTTTTAAATCAAAATGTTCCAAGTAATTGGTGAGAATGTACTTGCTCTGATCTTTGAATGTGCAGCAAAACTTAGCGCTGCTGCTTTTAGTTAGTATACAGCTCTGAAGCAAATGCATTTGAAACAGCTTGCTGTAATCCTTTGAATCCACTCCTCACTGCACTGAATCCCACTCAGTGTTTGCAAGGTACGGTTTGACGGGGGCCAGTCAGTCTCCCTCCAGTCGAGTCGTAGAGCTGTCCAAAGATCTTAGAGCGGAGCTGTCTAGGAAGGAACTGCAAATGATGGTTTGCACCAAAGATAGACGCAGAATACTGGAATAACTCAGCAGGACAGGCAGCAGCTCAGGAGAGGAATGGGTGACGTTTCGGGTCGAGACCCTTCTTCAGACACTGGAGTCTGAAGACACTGGAGTCTGAAGAAGGGTCTCGACCCGAAACATCACCCATTTCTTCTCTCCAGACATGCTGCCTGTCTCGTTGAGTTACACCAGCGTTTTATGTCTGTCTATAGATTCATAGATCTGTAGAGAATGGGAACAGGCCCTTTGGCCCACCTAGATCATGCCAACCAAGCTGGCATTCTGGGCAAGTCCCATTTGCCTTCATTTGGCCCATATCCCTCTGAACCCATCCATTCCACATATCTGTCCAAATGCTTAGAGATATATTGTCGAAACAGGCCTTTGGCACACTGGGATCACACTGACCATCGATAACTTGTTCATTCTAATTCCACTTTTGCAAGCTACACTCTAGGGGCAATTTACAGAAGCCAATTAACCTACAAACCTGCATGTCATAGATTCATAGAATGATACAGTGTGGAAACAGGCCCTTCGGCCCAACTTGCCCACACCGGCCAACAATGTCCCAGCTACCCTAGTCCTACTTGCCTGCGCTTGGTCCATATCCCTCCAAACCTGTCCTATCCATGTACCTGTCTATCTGTTTCTTAAACGATGCGATAGTCCTAGCCTCAACTACCTCCCCTGGCAGCATATTCCATACACCCACCACCCTTTGTGTGAAAAGGTTAACATAGACATAGAAAGTAGGTGCGAGAGTAGACCACCAGGTCCGTCGAGCCCGCACCGCCATTCGCTCATGGCTGAACACTAAACAGACACACTTACCCACAAACAGTAGACACAAGACACAGAACACAAGACACTACCCTCCCCTTTATACCGCTATCACCCCTCTCCACCCCAAAAACCTCGTGATCTCCTGGGGGAGGCAAAAAAACGGATAAAAACCCAGGTCCAATTCGGGAAAAAAATCCGGGAAATTCCTCTCCGACCCCAATCTAGGCGATCGACACTTGTCCAGGAGATCACTCAGGTCTTACTATACTAACCATACCTAGGTCCATATCCCTGCCCTCTCCCCGTAGCCCCTTATCCCCTTGGCAGCTAAAAAAACATCTATTTTAGTCTTAAATATATTTAAAGTTTCTGCTTCCACTGCTCCCTGGGGCAGTGAATTCCATAAATTAACCACCCTCTGGGTGAAGAAGTTCTTCCTCATCTCAGTTTTAAAAGAGCCCCCCCTTATTCTGCAACTATGTCCCCTAGTTCTAGTTTCCCCGATCATTGGGAACATCCTCGGTGCATCCACCCGATCAAGGCCCCTCACGATCTTATATGTTTCAATGAGATCGCCTCTCATTCTTCTAAACTCCAAAGAGTAGAGTTCCAGCCTACTTAACCTTTCCTCATATGTCAATCCCCTCATTGCAGGAATTAATCTTGTAAACCTTCGCTGCACTGCCTCCAGGGCTAGTACATCCTTTCTTAAGTATGGACCCCAGAACTGTACACAGTATTCCAAATGTGGTCTCACTAATACTGTGTACAGCTGCAGCAAGACCTCCGTGTTTTTATACTCAATCCCCCTAGCAATAAAGGCCAAAACTCCATTGGCCTTCCTGATTGCTTGCTGCACCTGCATACTAACTTTCATGTACCCTTTGGATTCCTATTAAATTTTTTCCACTTCACCCTGAACCTATGTCCCCTGGTCCTCGATTCCCCTACTCTGGGCAAGAGACTCTGTGCATCTACCCGATCTATTCCTCTCATGATTTTGTCTTTGGAATGTGGGACGAAACCGGAGCACCTGGAAGACCCCGTGCGATCACAAGAGAACGCACTTATTCCATACAAACAGCACCCGTGGCCAGGATCGAACCAGGGTCTGTGGTGCTGTAAGGCAACAGCTCTACTGCTGAGCCACTGTGGCACCCTAAATGTCTTTTGAAAGTTGTGGAAGTCAATAGAGATATACAGCATTGAAACAGGCCCTTCGGCCCATTGAGTACACACTAAGGTGTGCCAGTGTGGTCATCCATTTACAGCCAATCTATACAAATCTCATTTCATTCTCCCCACTATCTGATTTAACACGCCACAATCAGTGGTGCAGCGGTAGAGTTGCTGCCTTACAGCGCCGGAGACCCGGGTTTGATCCTGACTACGAGTGCTTGTCTGTACGGACTTTGTACGTTCCCCCCGTGATCAGCGTGGGTTTTCCCTGAGATTTTGTGTTTCCTCCCACACTCCAAAGCCGTACAGGTTTGTAGGTTAATTGGCTTGATATAAATGTAAACAAAAATTGTCCCGCGTGTGTGTTGGGTAGTGTTAATGTGCGGCGATCGCTGGTCGGTGCCGACTTGGTGATACTTGGCGCTGGATCTCTAAAACTAAAACTGAAAAAGTAAAATTCCACCACTCATTACACCCGAGGAGAATGGGAGAGAGGGTGGGGCAGAGGGGTATGCAATGCAGTTTACAGAGGCCAATTAACCTATCAACCCGCTGGTCTTTGGGATGTGGCCTCAGGGAGAACGTGCAAACTCCACACAGACAGCGCCTGAGGTCAGGACATTCTTGCTATTGAGGGAGTGCAGCGTAGGTTTACAAGGTTAATTCCCGGGATGGCGGGACTGTCATATGCTGAGAGAATGGAGCGGCTGGGCTTGTACACACTGGAGTTTAGAAGGATGAGAGGTCACCTTATTGAAACATATAAGATTGTTAAGGGTTTGGACATGCTAGAGGGAGGAAACATGTTCCCGATGTGGGGGGAGTCCAGAACCAGGGACCACAGTTTAAGAATAAGGGGTAAGCCATTTAGAACGGAGACGAGGAAACTCGTCTTTTTCTCACAGAGAGTTGTGAGTCTGTGGAATTCTCTGCCTCAGAGGGCGGTGGAGGCAGGTTCTCTGGATGCTTTCAAGAGAGAGCTCGATAGGGCTCTTAAAGATAACAGTCAGGGGATATGGGGAGAAGGCAGGAGCGGGGTACTGATTGGGGATGATCAGCCATGATCACATTAAATAGCGGTGCTGGCTCGAAGGGCCGAATGGCATACTCCTGCACCTATTGTCTATTGTCTATTGAACTCGGGCCTCTGCTGTTATGAGGCGGTGGATGTTTCAACTGTGCCGCCCCTTATCTGTAAACTCTATTTGTTCAATGGGTTTCACATTTTGCCCTCAGTTCAGCTAAGGTTCGGGCTTGGTGTCAGAAGAGTTGAACACTCGAACAATGGTACGAGGCATTTTATTTCAGTGTTACCTCGTTAGTCTGCTTTCCCATCTCACGCTATGCACTCCCTCAATAGCAAAATTGAGAGAGAATGTATTCTTCAACATACTGAATCAAATATGTTAGCTCTGTCGATCAAATATATAATTCCCTTTTGCTCAATTTACTAGGGTGATATTGAATATTGGCGGGGGTCACAAATTGAAGGTACATTCTCATTTGCATGTAGATTTATCTTGCATTAAACGTTATTCCCTTTATATCATGTGACTGTACACTATGATGGCTTGATTGTAATCATGCATTGTCTTTCCATCGAATGGCTAACACGCAACAAATGCTTCTCACTGTACCTTGGTACACGTGACAATAAACTAAACTCAACAAAACTCGACGTGGGAAGGAACTACAGATGCTGGTTTTTACTGAAGATAGACACAAAGTGCTGGTGTAACTCGTTAGGCCAGGCAGCATCTCTGGAGAAAAAGGACGGGTGATGTTTTTGGGTCAGAACCCTTCTTCAGACTGTTAAACTAGATGTCCCTCTGCAGAACAAGAAGCAAAGAATGTGTTTGTGCCATCAGTACCCATGGATGTCCCAAAGAACTTCATAACTCATGACAGACACAAAAAAGCTGGAGTAACTCAGCGGGACAGGCAGCATCTCTGGATGGAAAGAATGGGTGACATTTCGGGTCGAGACCCCTCTTCGGAATGGTTAGGGATAAGGGAAACGAGAGATATCGACGATGATGTAGAGAGATAAAGAACAATGAACGGAAGAAAAAAGTAATGATGGTAAAAGAAACAGGCCTGTATTAGGTGTTTGTGGGCGAAAACGAGAAGCTGGTGTGACTTGGGTGGGGGAGGGATAGAGAGAGAGGGAATGCCGGGGGCCTACCTGAAGTGAGAGAAATCAACAATCGCCCCACTGGGCTGTAAGCTGCCCAAGCGAAATATGAGAAGCTGTTCCTCCAATTTGTATTTAGCAGTTCCTTCTCTGAAGTGCAGTCTCTTTTGGAAACGTGACAACCACTGTACACAGAGTCAAGCTGGGCCAGGGAGGAGAATGAACAGACTCTGGTTTAGTTGTGCTGATTGAGAAATAATACGAATGAGGACACAGGAGAGAGTATCTTCACATCAGCACCTTGGAACCTTTTCTCTCCACTCGATCTAGAAGGTGTTTCTTGGAGTAAAATTCTGAACTTTGAACACACACCTCTGGAGTCAGTTCAACCCCACATCCTCCCACACGGTGCTCTGCTGGTAATTGTGGCCACTACCACTCATGATGGGGCCTGACCCAGATTTAAATGCAGGAAACGATAAGAAATCTCACTTCCAGTGACCTAATTCAATTTTAAAGTGGACCGATTCATCCAGAAATTATTTTCTTCTTCTTGATATTTGCGGGCTGCAAACTGTAAACCAATTTGGAGTTTGGATTTGCTGGGTCTTTGACCCGGAGTAGTTGGGCTGTTGTAATTCACTGCCACACATCACAGAACCAACCCCCCCGCCCCCCACATTCCCATCGGATCAGAGGCTTGCATTTCAAATCGCATTTGAGTCCAAAATCCTCGGATAACCAGAAAAAGATAGCATGAGTATGGCCTTAATCCCGAGATCGGGGCATCCGCCTGCAGTCTATTGTCCTCCGATGTTTGTTCTTCATTTGGTGCTGGCCGCTGAGTTGAACTGATGTTTGCAGAGCACACTTCACCAGACCAGCTGTGGCCCTTTGTATTGCCCACTTGTTTGCCCAGGTACTCGGGGAAATCTATCCCGGCTTTTCTCTCGGGCTTATCTCTTCCCCGTGCCGCAGACTACAAGCGGCCCAGGACAACACATCATGAAGAAGGCCCGAGGAGAGAGAAAATGAAAAAACAACCTCAAGTGACCGACCAATGAAGCAAGCGACCCAAGACGCTGCAAATCTCCTCAGGATTACACAGATAAGGTATTGAAGTCTCCTAAAGACCGGTTCATTTATTCCTGACCATGTCTCCAGCGAGATTAAAAGCACTTTAATTTGTTTTAATTATTGACTGCAATTGTAGTGATTCCCTGGCATTCCAACAAAACAATGGTTCCCTGAGATAATACAGAGAATAGACTGTGGTAGAGTCATAGTCATACAGCATTGAAACTGGCCCTTCTGCTTCTCCATGGTGATCAAGATTCCCCATCTAAGCTCAGTCCATTTCCCTACGTTTGACATATCCCTCTGATCTGGCTACTTTCCCAATGTCTACCTGCCCAAATTTCTATTTAAATGTGGTAATTGTACATGCTCCAACATTTCCTCAACCCACATATCCACCACCCTTTGCATGATAAAGTTGACCCTCAGGCTCCGATTCAGGTTTCTCCCCCTCACCTTCGAGGTGACTCCTGTACCACTCTCAGCAATAGTGCCCAATAAGGACACGCTCACGACCCCTTACTTCACTCACTGTACACTCACGACTGTGCAGCCAACGCCTGCTCTAATAATAATAATAATAATAATGTTTTGTTTATAGGGACAGTGCATATTAATGAACATTTGCATGTAAATATGCGAGATTGTAGCCAATCAGTAGCTAATTTCCGTCTCTAGTCCCAGGCAAAGGCAAAGGTAGGTGAAGTGTCTTGCCCAAGGACACAACGACAGTACACACTCCAAGCAGGATTCGAACCGGCCACCTTCAGGTTGCCAGCCGAACACTTAGCCCATTGCACCATCTGTCGTCCTCTAACTCCATTTACAAGTTGGCGGATGACACCATTGTAGCGGGCCAGATCTTGAACACTGATGAGAAGGGGTTCAGGTAGGAGACAGAGAGCTGAGCAACATGGTGTCAGGACAACCACCTTCAGGAAGTGGGGTGAACTATACACCCCAATCCATATCAATGCTGCCAAAGTGGAGATGGTGGTGCGGATGGAAAGGGAATACGCCCTGTCTACGGGCACCCTGAGGGAGTTCCGCGACCGCTGGGCACCGAGGGAGGTTGAATGTATCCTTGACAAGGATTGTAATATAGTTGTTTAGCAGTTGATTAGCATATTTGTTGATCTTGCATTATGGTGGTGTTTTGTTTTATTGTATTGTAAATACAATTTTAATATTTGAATAAATATTTTTGATTAAAAAAAAAAATTTTTTTTTAAAATAAATAAAAAGTGGAGATGGTTGAGAGCTTCATGTCCCTACAACTTGTTTTGGACCAACTGTATTGAAGCAATAACCATTAAAGCACACTAATGCTTCTACTTCCTCAGAAGACAAAGGAAGTTTGGCTGTTCAGTAGACTGGTAATCGCAGGGATGAAGCTATTTCTGAATCTGGTGTGACGTGCTCTCGAGCTGTTGTATCTGCTGCGCTACAGGAGACGGGAGAAGAGAAATTTATCCGGGTGAAAAAGGTTCTTGATTAAGTTGGGAAGACACAAAGTGCTGGAGTAACTCAGGCAGATGGATAGATGATGCTTCAGGACAGGGCCCTTATGCAGACTGATTGTAGGACGGGACGGAGAGAAAGCTCGAAGAAGGGCTGCTTTCCCGAGGCAGTGTGAGGTGTAAATGGAGTTGGTGGTGGGGAAGCTGGTTTGTGCGATGGACTGGCTACTTCCACACAACTCTCTGCATTGTCTTGTGGTCTGGGGCAGAGCTGTTGCCAAACCATGTTGTGATGTATCCAGATAGCAATGATGGACAGGCAGCATCTCTGGAGAGAAGGAATGGGTGACGTTTGGGGTCGAGACCCTTCTTCAGACTGGTCAGGGATAAGGGAAACAAGAGATATAGACAGTGATGTGGAGAGATAAAGAACAATGAATGAAAGATATGCAAAAAAGTAAATCCAGCTGTTGGACTTGTCTTTTCTAATTACGTTATTCCACTTTCTCATCCACGCCGTACACAAATGTCTGCACGCTTTCTTTCAAGAATGTCGAGTGTGTAAATTTGTTTTGTGTGTTTCTCCTTGTCTACATGCTTGTGATGCTGTTACAAGCAAGATTGTCATCCCACCTGCACCTCGCTGTTCCTGTGCACATGACAGTAAACTCAACTTGACTTGAGAGGTCAGTCCGATTCTATGATAGAAACAAAGAACCACAGATGCAGGTTCATACCAAAGATAGACACAAAGTGCTGGACGGAGTAACTCAGCGGGTCAACGGTCAGGCAGCATCTCTGGAGGAAAAGGATGGGTGACATTTTGGGTCTGAAGATGGGTCCCAACCCAAAACATCATCCATCCTTTTTTCTCCCGAGATACTGCCTGACCTGCTGAGGTCAGCACTTTGTGTCTATCTCCAATTCTATGATAGACCAGCACAATTCACCATTTGAGGCCAAGTGCAAATTGGAGGAACAGCACCTCATATTTCGCTTGGGCAGCTTACACCCCAAAGGTTATGAATATTGACTTCTCCAACTTCAAGTAACTCTTGCTTTCCCTCTCTCTCCATCCCTCTCCCTTCCCAGTTCTCCGACCAATCTAACTGTCTGCCTGAGAAGGGTTTCGGCCCGAAACGTCGCCTATTTCCTTCGCTCCATAGATGCTGCTGCACCCGCTGAGTTTCTCCAGCAATTTTGTGTACATTTTATCTCTGTTTGCTTTGCTGTCACCTTCTCTGAGCTAACAATGATCTACATTCTCCTTGAATTTCCCTTTTGAAGTCTCGTTTTGACACCTTTCCCTTTCTCATCAGTGTATCTCCCTCTCCCCTGACTTTTAAGGGCTTTTAATTCCCACTTACGCAATTTTTTCTGCACCCGTCATAGTCGCAGCAGGTTGCCGAAAATTTTCAACGTGATGAAAATCCAGCAGCGAGCAGAAAAAGGTACGACTCTTTGGGTGACCACTCGCGACCATATGGGCGACATGTCGCAGGGTGACGCCTGTATGGTCGTGAGTGGTCACCAAAAGGGTCGTACCCTTTTCTGGTCGCCGCTGGATTTTCAACATGTTGAAGATTTTCGGCAACCTGCTGCGATGCGACTATGACGGGTGCCGGCAAGTCGCCGAAAAAATCGCGTAAATGGGACAGGCCCATTAGTCTGAAGAAGGGTCTCGACCCAAAATGTCACCCATTCCTTCTATCCAGAAATAAATGTTGCCTGTCCAGCTGAGTATTGCCCCTGTCCCACAGGAAACCTGAACGGAAACCTCTGGAGACTTTGCGCCCCACCCAAGGTTTCCGTGCGGTTCCCGGAGGTTTTTGTCAGTCTCCCTACCCGCTTCCACTACCTGCAACCTCCGGCAACCACCTGCAACCTCCGGGAACCGCACGGAAACCTTGGGTGGGGCACAAAGTCTCCAGAGGTTTCCGTTCAGGTTTCCTAAGTGGGACAGGGGCTTTACTCCAGCATTTTGTGTCTATCTTCGGCACAATTCTTGCCTTCCTCAGTACCAAAGCATTAGACAAAACATGACTCATTAAAACATAAAGCATTGCCTTATTCTTCTCTGCATCCATAAATCCTAGATCCACAATATGGGATCTGATTGGGAAAGTTGCACTCTTGGATGGATTCGATCCATTGGGAAAAGTGCAGAAGGGGATCACAGGAATCTTGCCTGGATTGGAGGACATGAGTTACTGGACAAGCTGAGCTTGTCTTCCCTGGACTGAAGGCATCTTGAGGGGGGATCTGATGGTGGCAATAAAATGATAAGAGGTTTAAAATATTTTCCCTGTGGCAGGATTATCAAAAGCAAATGACTCTGAGCTTTTCACTGTAGCTCGGTACACTTGTCAATAAACTAAACTCAACTCAACTCAACTCAGGAGGGTTTACGGTGAGAGGAAAGAGTTTTACAGGGAATATTTTACACAGAGAATGGTTGATGTCTGCAGTGAATGGCCAGAGATGCTGGTGGAATTGGATATGGTCATTATGGTTAATAGACATGCAGAATTGGTAATGTATAAGGATACATAGAACATATAACAGTATAGCACCGGAACGGTGACTTTACCTAAAATGTCCGTGCTGAATATGATGCCAAGTTCAACCCATTTTTTTCTTCCCGCGGGTGATTCATATCCCTCTATTCCCTGCATATCCATGTGCTAATAATGTAAAAGCCTCTAACTGTGCGCTTCTGAATCTCCCTTTCTCCCTGCATCTGTACCCTGCGGACGGCTTCAGTGTAATCATGTCTACTTTCACCGCTGACTGGATAGCAGGCAACGAAAAAGCATTTCACTGTTCCTCGGTACACGTAACGATAAATTAAACCAACTAAACTAACCTAAACTAAAGGTATTCAAAAGGGAACTGCAGATGCTACATCTACTGCATCCGCTGCTCTAGATGTCAGCTGATTTACATCGGGGAGACCAAGCGTAGGTTGGGCGATCGTTTCGCCGAACACCTCCGCTCAGTCCGCAATAACCTACCTGAACTCCCGGTGGCTCAGCACTTCAACTCCCCCTCCCATTCCCAATCCGACCTCTCTGTCCTGGGTCTCCTCCATTGCCAGAGTGAGCAACAGCGGAAATTGGAGGAACAGCACCTCATATTCCGTCTGGGGACCTTGCGTCCGTATGGCATTAACATTGAATTCTCCCAATTTTGCTAGCCCTTGCTGTCTCCTCCCCTTCCTTAACCCTCTAGCTGTCTCCCCCCACCCTCCCATCCGCCCGCCCTCGGGCTCCTCCTCCTCCTCCCCTTTTCCTTCTTTCTCCCCCCCCCCACCCCCCATCAGTCTGAAGAAGGGTTTCGGCCCGAAACGTCGCCTATTTCCTTCGCTCCATAGATGCTGCTGCACCCGCTGAGTTTCTCCAGCAATTTTGTGTACCTAAACTAAAGGTAGTTGGAGGGAGGTAAAACGTCATTGTGGGTGGCCAGGTCAGCCTTGATTCATTTTTGAATGACTCAGTAGGCGTAAAGTGGGCCAAATGGCCTCCTCTTGCTTTCAATCCACATTGATGTGCTAATATGACTTTAAAGGGGTGGCACAGTGGCGCAGTAGAGTTGCTGCCTTACAGCGCCAGGGACCCAGGTTCGATCCAGACCATGGGTGCTGTCTGTACGGTGTTTGTACATTCTCCCCATGACCTACGTGGGTTTTCTCTGGGTGCTCCGGTTTCCTCCCACACTCCAAAGACAGGTTCCTAGGTTAATTGGCTTCAGTAAAATTGTAAATTGTCCCTCGTGTGTGTAGGATAGCGTTAGTGTGTGGCGATCGCTGGTCGGCATGGACTCGATGGGCCGAAGGGCCTGTTTCCCCACTGTCTCTCTAAACTAAACTAACATGACACAAAATGCTGGAGTAACTCAGTGGGACAGGCAGCATCTCTGGAGAGAAGGAATGGGAGACGTTTTTGGGCGGTCTGAAGAAGGGTCTCGACCCAAAACATCACCCAATCCTTCTCTCCAGAGATGCTGCCTGTCCCGCTGAGATACTCCAACATTTTGTGTCTATCTTCAGTGTAAGCCAGCATCTGCACTTCCTTCCTAAACTAATATAACATCTGGAATAGGTATGCAGCCACTCTTCAGCGCTGCTCTCTCAGCCAGCTGTTGCTTGCAAATTCTTCATGTTACAGTCTGTGTTCGTTTGTGTGTGTGTGTGTGTGTGTGTGTGTGTGTGTGTGTGTGTGTGTGTGTGTGTGTGTGTGTGTGTGTGTGTGTGTGTGTGTGTGTGTGTGTCTGTGTCTGTGTCTGTGTCTGTGTCTGTGTCTGTGTCTGTGTCTGTGTCTGTGTCTATGTGTGTGTGTGTAGTTTTGGGAGCCGGATGCAAGGAGAAAAAGGCTATTAACCAGGTTCTCCCTTTGCCTTAGCCCCACTCTCGGTAGCCGGGGAGTTCAGAGGATCTTTGACCACAAGGGTCTTATTAATTTGTCTGTGGATAAGAGGGTCACGTTATTCGTAATGCATGTGTGGAGAGCAGAAAATGAAGTCAATTATATCTGCATTAGTGAAAATCCCGTTACGCGCAGTGTGTCCACATTGCCCGTAATTACATCCAGTGTGACAGCAACAACTACAAAATTAGTTTAAGATGAAAAGAGTTGAGAATCTTGTGGAACAAAAGTTGTCCCGTTTGATTATTATCCCACCCGGCAACAGCTCTGGGGAAATCACCGCATAATGTTAAGCCTGTGGAAGCCATGATTTGATTATCAATTTCCTTTCAACCTTTATGACTGCAAAGGATTCCCCAAAGGCTTGGTGCAAGATTCGACTGCCTGATGTGGTGACGTGTTGATGTGGAAGGCACTCAGATTCCCTCTTCCAAAGGGGATTCCTGCTGGATTTATGACGAGCCTAGTTTTATATCTCACCATGCCCCGGGGCACTGTTCCTGGGGGAAACAGCCATGTTGGTCTCCCAGCAGAGCGGGATGTCCGTCGGGGACTGTTGCCGACTGGCCCGCTCCAGACTGCAGGAGTACGTGCTGAGGGACGCACTGAAGCTCGGTGCAGCCAACGCCAAGGCTCTGTGGGGGAGGACCACAGTCTAGGGTCCCTCCGCTGCTGGACATTGGGAAGCAGGGTGTGGTGGAAGGGACATCACCGCAGGGGGTCACATGACTGGCAAGCGTGTGGAGTTTTTTGCACGGTACATGTATTGTATATATTTATAACGTGACTAAAGTCCACTAGACTAAAGTTTAGTGTGGCTGCCGTGGCATTTTAAGTCAAGCAGAGCCAGGGGGTGAAACGCTATCAGTTTGGATGAATAATTTCCCCCTTTTGCCATTTTCTGGAAGTGGTGGAGGCCGGCGCGGTGGTGCAGCGGTAGAGTCGCTGCCTTACAGTGTCAGAGACCCAGGTTCGATCCTGACTACGGGTGCTTTCCGTACGGAGTTTCTTCTTCCCGTGACTATGTGGATTTTCTCCGGGTGCTCCGGTTTCCTCCCACACTCCAAAGACGTGCAGGTTTGTAGGTTAATTTGGCTTCAGTTAAAAGAAAAGTAAATTGTCCTTAGAGTGTAGGATAGTGCTGGTTGGCATGGATTCGGTGGGCCGAAGGGCATGCTCCCATGCTGTGTCTTTATCCTAAACGAAATTAAGGTTTGCTCTGGGCAGTACCGTTCTAAGGGGGACGCCTAGGCAGAGAGATCTGTAACTGATTGTTGGGTCCCACAACTAAACTGTGCATTAGTTCTATCCTGGGCGTTAGGGACAATTTACAGAGGCCAATTAACCTACAAACCTGCACATCTTTGGGATGTGGGAGGGAAACCGGAGCACCCAGAGAAAACCCACACGGTTACAAGGAAAACATACAAACTGATCGAACCCAGGTCTCAGGCACTGTAAGGCAGCAACTCTACCGCTGCGCCACCGTGCTGCCCCATAAGTGTCAGGCAAGAGTCCTTCTCTGGGGGACAACTACTTGGATGACCACAGAGACATTGGTTAATGTAGAAGTGGCCAGTTCAGTGAGTGCTGGCACTGTGGAGAAACCAGAGAGATTCTGGGATCAGCACGGAATGAGCGCTTTGGGTGAGGGAAAGATGAAAGAATGTCAGTGGAGAAGAACAAGGCCTTTTGGATATTGTTTAACTTATTCATCTTTCATGACCTTGGCATTGTTGGTAAGACCAGCATTTATTTCCCTTTCATAAGTCCCAGTCTATGGTGTGTATGTGTGTATGTGTGTGCGTGTATGTGTGTATGTGTGTGCGTGTGTAGTGTGTGTTTGTGTGCGTGTATGTGTGTATGTGTGTGCGTGTGTAGTGTGTGTGTACGTAATTTTGTGTGTGTGTGTGTGTGTGTGTGGAAATGCGTGATTGCGTGTAAGCATGTTGGTGTGATTTATGCATATGTGTTTGTGGGTGTGTCAGTGTGTGTTTGTGTTTGTGTATGTGTTAGTGTGTGCTTGTGATTTTGTGTGTGTGTGTGTGTGTGTGTGGAAATGCGTGATTGCGTGTAAGCATGTTGGTGTGATTTATGCATATGTGTTTGTGGGTGTGTCAGTGTGTGTTTGTGTCTGTGTATGCGTTAGTGTGTGCTTGTGATTTTGTGTGTGTGTGTGTGCCAATGTGTGTTAGTGTGTGCTTGTGATCGTGTGTGTCGTGGTGTAACCTTTTCAGTTTAGTTGGGAATGGCATCAGGCGGACAAGAGGACAAAATGCCTGTTCAGACTCAAGCTGGTACATTTGCAGCCTTGGGCAGTGTGACTGGGTGCGTGAGATTTCCCATTCATGTGTAGAACATATGGAAGTGTTTTCTACTGCAAATAGCGTAGTGGAAATTGGGAGTAATAATGACAATGTGCCTGCTCCGAAACAATGCTGCACAGAAATGCAAGAAAGCTTCCCTATAACTCAAAGTTAGGCTAGAGATTTATTCCCAGCCTTGGACTATATACCTTAATGAGGCGTATAAACCCACGGGGGGAATAGAGAGGGTCACTGCACTGTCTTTTTCCCAGGGTAGGGGAATCAAGAACTGGAGGGCATAGGTTTAAGATGAGAGGGGAAAGATTTTATAGAAATCTGAGGGACAACTTTTTCACTCAGAGGGTGGTGGGTCTATGGAACGAGCTGCCAGAGGAAGATGTTGAGGCAGATACAATAACAACAGTTAAAAGTGACAATAATACATTTAAACCTAAACTATTACATTCCACATCGAAGGCCAAACCAATGAATTTACACAAAAAGAGCTGGAAATGCCCAATAAGGGCTTTGCAAAGATTACAAGTGGAATATTACGATCAAGGTGATAATCTCATCGTACTCGTGGAAAACCTTTGGAAATACATTGACCTCTTGGCTTTATGCTGAAAAGGAACAGGTAATAGAAGAGTAAAACTGGGTAATGGTCCTCATTACCACCCTAAAAACAAAGTGGTCATAGAGTCGTCCAGTTTGTATAAGCCCCACTGGTCCATGCTAACCAACATGCTCCACTCAAGCTAGCCACATTTACCAGTGCCTAGTCGCTTTCTATCTAGCACTTCCCTACCTTATACCTATTTGTTCAACCCTGATCTCAGGTGCTGTCTGTGTGGAGTTTGCAAGATTGTTTTTTTTTTAGTTTATAGATAGAGCGTCACCGAGTCCGCACCGACCATCCATCATACGTCCCCCACACACTAACACTATCCTACACACACTGGGGACAATTTTACATTTTGCAATTATACCAAGCCAATTAACCTACATCTTTGGAGTGTGGGAGGAAACCGAAGATCTCAAAATCTTTTTACTGGTATGACTGTATGGCGAGTCAAATTCCTCATATGTTACAAAACATACTTGGCTAATAAAGTATGGTTATGAACGTATGATGGATGGTCGGCGTGGACTCGGTGGGCCGAAGGGCCAGGTTCCATGCGGTGTCTTTCAATCAATTAATTAAAAATGAAATATGGAAGAAGCACACACTTCCGAGAGTAAAAAAAATAACTAAAGATTGTTGAAGAAACACAGAATGTGTGACAAGGGTGTTCAGTTTAAACTGAGACATCGTATAGCATATTACTCCAATTTGTAAATCACTTCACTCCTGTAGGCGACGGTCGGTGTGTTTGCGGTGGCCACTGGTGTAGTTGGTGGAGGTGGCCACTGGCGGTGGTGTTGGTGGAGGTGGCCGCGGGCGGTGGTGTTGGTGGAGGTGGCCACTGGCGGTGGTGTTGGTGGAGGTGGCCACTGGCGGTGGTGTTGGTGGAGGTGGCCGCGGGCGTTGTAGTTGGTGGAGGTGGCCACTGGCGGTGGTGTTGGTGGAGGTGGCTGCGGGCGGTGGTGTTGGTGGAGGTGGCCGCGGGCGGTGGTGTTGGTGGAGGTGGCCGCGGGCGTTGTAGTTGGTGGAGGTGGCCACTGGCGGTGGTGTTGGTGGAGGTGGCTGCGGGCGGTGGTGTTGGTGGAGGTGGCCGCGGGCGGTGGTGTTGGTGGAGGTGGCCGCGGGCGTTGTAGTTGGTGGAGGTGGCCACTGGCGGTGGTGTTGGTGGAGGTGGCTGCGGGCGGTGGTGTTGGTGGAGGTGGCCGCGGGCGGTGGTGTTGGTGGAGGTGGCCGCGGGCGTTGTAGTTGGTGGAGGTGGCCGCGGGCGGTGGTGTTGGTGGAGGTGGCCGCGGGCGGTGGTGTTGGTGGAGGTGGCCGCGGGCGGTGGTGTTGGTGGAGGTGGCCGCGGGCGGTGGTGTTGGTGGAGGTGGCCGCGGGCGGTGGTGTTGGTGGAGGTGGCCGCGGGCGGTGGTGTTGGTGGAGGTGGCCGCGGGCGGTGGTGTTGGTGGAGGTGGCCGCGGACGGCCCTATAGCCGGGCGAGCCAGCGGATTGAGCGCAGCCTGCGGCAGCTGCACAGATTGGCGGTGGAAGGAGCCGACTGCATCGCGCTGGGCCAGGCCGATCCCTACATCCTCCATCTAGTGTCGTCGCCAGGGCAACGGGCCTTAGAGTGAGAATACAAGAAACTGCACATCTCCTTGGTCCAGGATCAGACTTTCAGAGATTTGTAAGCTGCATGACTGGGTGCCAGAATGTACCAACTCTCTGCATGCTGCTCCACAAGAGAATGCATTGTACTCATGTGCAGTATGGTTTGACTGGATCGCATGTAGAACAGGCATTTCATGGTAACTTTGTACACGTGACATTAACTAACTACCTCTCAAGCCTTTTCCAATGTCCAATTGCTGATCTTGCAACCTGGGTACTGTCCTGCGTTCAACAGTATAACCTAAACCTACAGGTGCTGTCAGGCTGCCTGCCCCTCCCCCGGGGTTATGCCCGTGCCCGGGTGGCACTAGAGAGGGACTATGCGCTGTCCACGTGCACCCTGGGGGATTTCTGGGGCCTCTGGGCACCGCGCGAGGTGGAATGCATCCTTGACAAGGATTGTAATATAGTCCTTTAATTTTCAGTATATTGATATTTAAGAATATCTGTTTTACATTGTGCTATGGTGGTCGGTATTGTTTTGCATTGTAAATATTATTCTTGTAAATAATTGATTACAATTATTTTGTAGTTTTAGAAAAAAAGGGCGCTGTCTGTGTGGAGTCTGTACGTTCTCCCTGTGACCATGTAGGTTTTCTTCGGGTGCTCCAGTTTTCTCCCACACTCCAAAGATGAACAGTTTGTAGGTTAATTGGCCCCTCTAGATTGTCCCTAGTGTGGATAGCACTAGTGTAAATTGTCCCTCGTGAGTAGGACGGTGCTAGTGTACGGGGTGATCATTGGTCAGTGCTGATTCGGTGGGCCGAAGGGCCTATCTCCGTGCTGTATCTCTAAAACTAAACTAAACTAGCATTTAGCTCACGGATTGAGAGTGCTGTGTTTCCATGCAAACCTTTAAATACTTGCCTCGACCCAATATTCCCATCACTAACGTGCAAAGGCGTTTACCTTCAGGGGTTTGGGGTTAAAGTATTTTCCAGTCCGTCTCCTCAGAGTTTTTTGCTTAATCTCATTAAGTGTTAGTTCCCATGTACCTGACCAAAGCTCTCATCAATTACGTTCTTCCCTCATTCAAGGTTTGCTGTTGTTTTGGCCATCTGTTCGCTGGCTTAAGCACGACAATGGTCTTTGTTGCCCCATGTCATGTGTTCGCCTGGCGCCCATGGTAAAAGGTCGCTTCATCGACCGTGACCAGACCACTGCAGCCCCACCTCCACACCCCCACTTCCACCCAACCACCCCTCCCCGCACACACACACACACAATTCACAGCCCATACCCTATTGATGGTGTGCTTGATGTGTTTGGCATAATTGGATTATCCCATCCAAATCCAGCAGTGCAGTTTACTTTCACTCTTCTAAAAGCCCTGTGACATGTTGCAAAACCTTATTCTTTGTAAGCTTTCCTTGCACGCAGAGGTAAAAGAGAGGTGGGGGTGGGGGGAGTGGGGAGGGGGTGGGGGGGGGGGAGAAGGAAATCCCTTTGTAAGCTGCTTCAAATGGACCCTGTGAACAAAACACACTTCAGTTGATGAAGGGCATTTCTAATGGGTCATCGCACTAACAGAGCTGACAGTATCTTTTATGTGGTTCACTGAGGCATTTGCAAACTAGGCTGTGGATTTTTCAGCAGTGATTTGGGCTTTCTTTGAGTTTTTAGATTTAGTTTTAGTTTTAGAGATACAGTGGGGAAACAGCCAATCTCAGCCAACCGAGTCCGCGCTGACCAGCAGTGACCACTATCCTACACACACGCGAGGGACAATCTTACAGTTTTACCAAAGCCAATTAACCTACAAACCTGCACGTCTTTGGAGTGCGGGAGGAAACCGAAGCTCCTGGCGAAAACCCACGTGGTCACGGGGAGAACGTACAAACTCCGTACAGACAGCAACTGTAGTCGGGATCTAACCCGGGTCTCTGGCGCTGTAAGGCAGCAACTCTACCGCTGCGCCACCGTGCCACCACTAATCTGTCCCCACACCTTTCTCATCTGTCCTTGTCATTATTTTTTTCAAAAATAGTTGATGATCCTGCAGCTTTCTTCTAATTTCTCTATCATTTACAATAGCTTTTATTGTGAAAGTGGAGATATATCTATCATTTTCTAGTGGGGTGGATGTTTCCCATAGACTTTACTAAAACACTAAGTTCTGGTGGAACTCCGTACGCGGGTCAGGTAGCATCCGTGGAGGGAAATGGACAGGTGACGTTTGGGGTCAGGTCCCTTCTTGAGACTGATTGTAATCATGGGAATCAAGGTAGAGAAGAGAGATGGAGGGAGAACAGTCAGAATCACTTATACCTCCCCCCCCCTCCACTCCATCCAGGGACCCCAAAGGTCCTGTGTAAGAAAGAACTGCAGATGCTGGTTTAAATCAAAGGTAGACACAAAATGCTCAGAAACCCCAGAATGCCCTCCCACCCCCATGTTAGGAAGGATGTGCTCTCACACCCATGAAGTCACAACGAATGGAAACTGACTTCGTGACCAACCAGGCCACCCACTTAAGCCCCTGTCGATGCGAGTTTACCCAAGAGCTCTCCCGAGTTTAAAAAAATCAAACTCGTGGTACATCACGAGTATTTTTTTACTCTTGGAAATTTTTCACACTGTTGAAAAAGCGTTCACGAGTTTCCGCATTTCACGTGTACCTGCCGTTAGCAATATGAGCCGCTACGAGACATCCACAAGCTCCCACGTACCCGCTACGTACATTCTACGTAACCACCACGAGTTTGATTTAAAAAAAATTCTCCCCACATTCCCCTCGACTTTCTCCGATTCTCCCTCTCACCTACACGCTAGGGACAATTTGCAGTGGCTACCAACCCCTGCATCTTTTGGATGTGGGAAGCACCTGGAGGGAAAGGAGGAGATCCTTGCGGTCCCAGGGAGATGGCGCATTCAGACGGCACCAGACGTCAGGACTGTCCTCGGTCACTGGAACGGTGAGGCATGACTAGAACAAAATGTTCCAGTTCCTTATCTAGACAGATCATAAGATCATATGATCATAAGAGATAGGAGCAGAATTAGGCCATTCGGCCCATCAAGTCTACTCCGCCATTCAATCGTGGTGAGACACAAAAAGCTGGAATAACTCAGCAGGACAGATGGCATCTCTGGAGAGAAGGAATGGGTGACGTTTTGGGTCAAGACTCTTGCGTTTCGACCCGAAACGTCACCCATTCCTTCTCTCCAGCGATGCTGCCTGTCCCGCCATCTCACTCCAGTTTTCTGTGTCTATCTTTGGTTTAAACCTGCATCTGCAGTTCATTCAATCATGGCTGATCTATCTCTCCCTCCTAACCCCATTCTCCTGCCTTCTCTCCATAGCCTCCGAGGAGATGTTCTCCTCCCAACTACAAGTGGCCTAGCGTGGGGAATGATCGGGGCCTGCAACGGCAGAGGACATTGACGCATGGTCTGGCCAGGACAGCCCCTGACAGTCCGACCCACTGGCACCACCAGGACAATGGGCCTCTATGGCCAAGTTAAGACTCTGACATTATTTAAAAAAAATTCGGACTTGAAGGCACAGCATGGTTTAGTCGAGTTGAGTTTGGTTTATTGTCGCGTGTACTGAGGTACAGTAAAAAGCTTTTGTTGTGTGCTAACCAGTCAGCGGAAAGATCATACATGATTGTAATCGAACCATTCATGTATAGATACATGATAAAGGGAATAACGTGAATGTCGTTTAGTGCAAGATAAAGTCCAGTAAAGTCCAATCAAAGATAATCTGAGGGTCTCCAATAAGGTACATAGTAGTTCAGGACTGCTCTCTAGTTGTGGTAGGATGATTCAGTTTCCTGATAACAGCTGGGGAGAAAGTGTCCCTGAATCTGGAGGTGTGCATTTTCACACCTCTGTACTTTTTGCCCGATGGGAGAGGGGAGAAGAGGGAGTGGCCAGGGTGCGATTCCTCCTTAATTATGTTGTCGGCCTTGCAGAGGCAGCTTGAGGTGTAAATGGAGTCAATGGAAGGGTTAGTTTGTGTGATGTTGCCTAAAATGTGGCGACTCTTGGGAACTGAATCAGTGTGGTACACTCTCTTACACTCATAGTATGATTGCATCAAATATATAGGATTGTCAATGAACTGTATGCAAGAAAATAATGTCACTGTACTTACATACATATGATAATAAAGTACTACTGAACCCCTGGACGTCATTGTCACCCATAGCTAGATACAGTGAACTTTTATTTTGCATACAATTCAGTAAAATGTTATTATACTTAAGTATAAGCGAATATAAGTAGAATAGTGCAAGGATTGGCAGACACGGTGGCCCTGCGGTCAAACTGCTGCTTTATAGCGCCAGAGACCCGGGTTCGATCCTGATGAACTGTCTGTACGGAGTGTTCACATTCTCTCTGTGACCGCGTGGGTTTTCTCCAGGTGCTCCAGTTTACATTCCAAACACATGCAGGTTTGCAGGTTAATTGGCCCTCTGTTGATTGCCCCTTATATGTAGAGAGTGGATGAGAAAGTGGGATAACATAGAACTGGTGTCAACGGGTGATCGATCGATGGTCGGCGTGGACTCGGCGGGTCGAAGGGCCTGTTTCCATGCTATATCTCTAAACTAAACTAAGCCAAACCTCCTGCCACAATTCACATGTACCACGACAAGTAAGAATATTAACATAGCAAGCTGAGTCACTGTGAACAGTGGTGTTTCTGCTGATTAGTATTCAAATTAGTAATCAAGATGTTATCACGGATGTATCTTACTCAACCATGTACTGTAGGGAGTATTGCCTGTCCCACTTTGACCACAAGGACATCCATAAAGTGGCTATAGAATGCAGCACAATCAAAACATGAGTTGGTGTAGTTCCGCTTTGTGACCAATGTATTCCTTCAGTAGGATTCCCAGAATGTTTCAAGTAAGTAGAGAAACAGGCACTGATATCGACTCGAGATAGACACAAAAAGCTGGAGTAACTCAGAGGTACAGGCAGCATCTCTAGAGAGAAGGAATGGGTGACGTTTCCGGTCGAAACCCTTCTTCAGACCCGAAACGTCACCCATTCCTTCTCTCCAGAGATGCTGCCTGACCCGCTGAGTTACTCCAGTTTTTTGTGTCTATCTTGGGTTTAAACCAGCATCTGCAGTCCCTTCCTACACATTGACATCAACATTGGCGCCAAGGATGTAGATGGTTCATGCATGCAACCATTCATATAGCTACCTCAGCACCACTAATCCCACCTTAGGTATCATTTATAATAACATCCACTTCTCCCTCTGTGCAGTACAGTAGCAGACTGGAGTCAGTCACTACTTATGTGTTGTTTAAGTCTGAGTATTTATTAAAGACTATTTCAAAGTCACACGTGTGTAATGTCTCATTTACATGGTGTCAGATAGAGACTCCTCGCGTCTCCTGTTTACCGGTTTTTCTTTCGTTCATTAAGTTTTTATTTTCATTTTGACGATGGCTTCCTCTTGCCGAAAGCCTGCCCAGCTCATCTTCGATTCGGATATCGCTGAGCGCTGGGCTACTTTCGAATTGGACTACCGCCACTACATGAATATCGCGCATCGCAACGAACCAGATGAAGTCAAGGCCTCTCTTCTACTCAACCTTGCCGGCCCCGATGCCATGAGAAGAGCGAGGACTTTCCGGTACTCCCCAGCGGTCCTGGGTGAGGACGATCAGGCACTGATCCCCGTAGAAACAGCTGACGACCCGAATGTCCTGATGCGCAAATTCAGGGAGAAGTGGGTGTTATTATAATGATACCTAAGGCAGGATTAGTGGTGCTGAGGTAGCTATATGATTGGTTGCATGCATGAACCATCTACATCAACCATCTACAAACCTTTCAGGGTGCCCAAAGCATATTTACAACTAATCTAATAATATATATATAGATATTTGACTAAATCAATGGGACAAGGACTTTGTTAATAATAAACAATGATAGACACTAAATGCTGGAGTAACCCAGCGGGTCAGGCAACATCTCTGGAGAAAATGGATAGTGATGTTTCAGATCGGGTCCTTTCTTCAGACAAATGAATGAATAAATAACAAATAATTGCTCAGATTAATAAAACAATTATTGTAATTCTTAATATTAATAACAACAATATTAACAATAAATAGACAATAGACAATAGACAATTGGTGCAGGAGTAGGCCATTCGGCCTTTCGGCCCATTCAATGTGATCATGGCTGATCATCCCCAATCAGTACCCCGTTCCTGCCTTCTCCCCATATCCCCTGACTCCGCTATTTTTAAGAGCCCTATCTAGCTCTCTCTTGAAAGCATCCAGAGAACCCGCCTCCACTGCCCTCCGAGGCAGAGAATTCCACAGACTCACCACTCTCCGTGAGAAAAAGTATTTTCTCGTCTCCATTCTAAATGGCTTACTCCTTATTCTTAAACTGTGGCCCCTAATTCTGGACTCCCCCAACATCGGGAACATGTTTCCTGCCTCTAGCGTGTCCAAACCCTTGACAATCTTATATGTTTCAATGAGATATCCTCTCATCCTTCTAAACTCCAGAGCTTACAAGCCCAGCTGCTCCATTCTCTCAGCATATGACAGTCCCGCTATCCCGGGAATTAACCTTGTTGCACTCCCTCAATAGCAAGAATGTCCTTCCTCAAATTAGGGGACCAAAACTGTACACAATACTCCAGGTGTGGTCTCACTAGGGCTCAGTACAACAAAGTGACCTCTTTGCTCCTATATTCGATTCCTCTTGTTATAAAGGCCAACATGCCATTCGCTTTCTTCACTGCCTGCTGTACCTGCATGCTTACTTTCATAGACTGATGTACAAGGACCCCCAGATCCCGTTGTAGAGATCTATCACTGGCGATGTGGCCCTTAGAGGAACGTAGAAACAAGGAAATGCAGATGCTGGTTTGCAAATGAAGACATAAAGTGTGAGAGTAACTCAGCGGATCGGGCAGCATCTCAGCAGAACATGGATAGGCGATGATTCGGGTTGCGATGTTGTCACCCTGAGGAAGTAATTTTATTCACAGATGCAATGTAAAATCCTGCTTGCGGGGACAAAGACTCAGACAAACACACGAAACACACATAAATCACACGTAAAATTCTGAAAAGAAAGAAGACTGGCCCAAAAACAGCAAAGCATCAGGGCAAAAACGTCATTAGCAAAGAAAACAAACAAATGCAGAGTAGCGTGCCGTGCCGTTCATTTGTCAAAGTCAGTTTAGAGGTGTGCACTTTGTTTCAAGATCCTGAGTTCAGTAGAAAAAAGTCCCATCCTATCCAACCCTCCCCATAACCGAAGGCCCGCAGACCCAGGTCTGAAGAAGGGTCGCAACCCGAAACATCACCCATCCTTTTTTCGCCAGAGATTCTGCCTGACCCGCTGAGTTACTCCAGCACTTTGTGTCTGTCTTGAGTTGTAGAAAAGTAGCAGTTCCTGAACCAGGTGGTGTGGGACTTCAGGCTTCTGAACCTCCTGCCAGACAGTCGCAGTGAGAAGAGGGCATGGCCAGGGATGGTGGAGATGCTTGATGCCAGAGACATGACTTGAGGCAGTGGCTCATGTAGATGCTTTCAATGGTGGGGAGCAAAGATCATAGAAGGCTCTTGCTCTAGTATCTTTGGTGGGGAGTGCTGTGCCCTGTGATCAGATCAGAGGTGTTATAGCAAGATAACTATAGATCCAGGTGAAATCAAAAGGTGACAGTAAGAAGGTCTGGAGGAGACATAACTAGGAAGGGCAGAGACATCATTTGAATGTGTAGGGAGATAGATAGATAGATAGATATAATTTATTGCCACACAACCAGGGTTGGTGGAAATTTGGGTTGTCAGCAGCAGTACAATAATAAAGAACACACAATAAAACTGTAACACAAACATCCACCACAGCATTCATCACTGTGGTGGAAGGCACAAAAATTTGGCCAGTCCTCCTCCATTTCCCCCCCGTGTACAGGACCAGTCCAGTCAGTCCAGGATCGGCTCTTCCTCACCGGAGACCGGAGGAACTTCCGATGGTGATTTACACCGAAGATATATAAAAATTGCTGGAGTAGCTTAGCGGGCCAGGCAGCATCACTGGAGGAAAGGAATAGGTGAAACCAAAACCGACCGCAAACGTAATTATTTGAGTGGTGAGTCGGCAAGGACGTAATGTGCCAAGTCAGGAGGTGAGCAGCTTTTCTCAAAGTTTACATCGGATAGAAAGTCAGCGTTGGAGAACGATAGCAACTGCATTCAAATAAAAGAAAACTAACCAGCACTCTAAGAGTCAATGTCAGACCTTTCCCAGAGCTCATACATCATGTCACTGATTTAAAACTTACCCATTGAACGTAAACCATTAGGAATGTTGTAAATTGCCAAACTAATTTGAAGATTGAAGTGTTGGGCAAATGGAATTAAGTGGGGGAGATGTTTGTACAATAATTAATCTAATAACAGTCTGAGGTTGGGAAGAAGTTGCTCATGTGTTTTCTTAGAGTCCTTTCTCTCTGTCTTTTTGTAACTGAAGCTGTAGTTCAGCCGTGCTGGCAGATTTCCCAGTGAAAACAAAAAGGGAACAAAACATACAGAGATGCCTTTGTCCGCCTTTGAACAAGGCTCACGTCAGGGCAACATGTAGCACGCTTCACGGAAGACAGCTCCGACTTGCCACTTAAAATTTAAAGGGGTAGTTCCCGTCACTATTTAAAATTCCTGAGAGCCACCCTCTCTGTTATCCGGCAGCACGGTGGTGCAGCGGTAGAGTTGCTGCCTTACAGCGCCAGACACCCGGGTTCGATCCTGGCCACAGGTGCTTGTCTGCACGGAGTTTGTACGTTCTCCCTGTGACCTGCGTGGGTTTTCTCCGGGTGCTCCGGTTTCCTCCCACACTTCAAAGACGTACAGGCTAATTGGCATGGTTTAATTATAAAATGTCCCTTGTGTGTATAGGATGGTGCAATAAGCGGGGATCACTGGTCGGCGTGGACACGGTGAGCCGAAGGACCTGTTTCTGTGCTGTATCTCTAAACTAAACTAAACTTGGTCGCTTGTTTTGCCCCTTTAGTTTCCATGAACATTTCAGAAGTATCACTGAGACATTTCCAAATCTAAGGCATTTCGATTCATGTTCATTCATACATGTCATCTTTAATCTTTGGGCAGTGTTCAGACCTGTGCTCCCAATCCTCGCTCGTATCAGAACTGGACAGCTGTTTGGTTTGGGAACAACTCTGCCCGAGACCTCAAGAAATTGACGAGAGTTGTGAATGTAGCCCAGTCCATCGCGCAGACCAGTCTCTCCCCGCCCTTGACTCCATCTACACTTCACTCTGCCCCGGGAAAGCAGCCGACATAGTCAAGGGCCTTTTTCACTCTGCTCATTCCCTCTTCTTCCCATCCTTTCCGCAGAAGGTACAAAAGCTTGCAAACATGGATTACTGGATTCAGGAACAGATTATTGCAATGATGTGGTCCTGTTCTTCAAAATGACCTCATTACGACCCTTGGACATTAAGGATCTTTTTCGCCCCAATCACTCCCTCTTCTCCCCACTCCAATTGTGCAGAAGATATAAAAAGCTTGAAAGCATGTACCACCTGATTCAAGAGCAAATTCATCCCCGCTCTTGTCAGACTTACTGAATGGTCCTCCCACAGCGGGGTGTAGTCCTGATCTTCCAACCTGCCTCATTGCAGACCTTGGACTTTTCTTCCGGATCTGTAATTCTCCAAGGCTGCAATATTCTGCACTCTGATCCTTTTCTCTTTGTATTTCCTGTAAGGCTTGATTGTACTCACGTATTGTATGATTTAGTTTGACTGGATAGCACGCAAACAAAATATTTTCTCTGTATCTTGATACAATAATAAACCAATACCAATGCCTTGTGTTTAAGAAGGAACTGCAGATGCTGAAAAATCGAAGGTAGACAAAAATGCTGGAGAAACTCAGCGGGTGCAGCAGCATCCATGGAGCGAAGGAAATAGGCAACGTTTCAATACTTGACAACTTACAACAAATTCAACTAAGAGCGCAACGGTGGCGCAGCGGTAGAGTCGCTGCCTTGCAGCGCTTGCAGCGCCAGAGACCCGGGTTCGATCCCGACTATGGGTGCTGTCTGCACGGAGTTCATACGTTCTCCCCGTGACCTGCGTGGGTTTTCTCCGGGATTTTCGGTTTCCTCCCACAATCCAAAGACGTACAGGTTTGTCGGTTCATTGACTTGGTAAATGTAAAAAAACGTCCCCAGTGTGTGTAGGATAGTGCTAATGAGCGGGGATCGCTGGTCGGAGCGAACCCGGTGGGCCGAAGGGCCTGTTTCCGCTGTGTATATCTAAAACTAAAACTATAAATTAAAAAAGGTACGATGATTCCAACCCATTTGAGAAGTGGAAAGACATCTTATTACTGATTGCAATCAGAGGATTGTAATCACTGCTTGCATTCATTTGGATAGCAATCACTGATTTCATTTGGAAACTAAATTTAAAAAAATATCTGTATGTTGCAAACCGCTGAATTGCATCAGTGCATGGGAATCACTAAACTGCTTATCATGGCTAACAATCTCTGGATTGTGTTTGCTACATGGCAATTGCTGGTTCCGTTGGAGCCACTGACTTGTATCCATTGGATTGCAGAGGGCTTGGAAAAGGATGCAGGGATTCTTGCTGACGTTCTTCCTGAGCAGGAACAGAACAGAGCACCCTCTGTTCCACACGCCGTTCCCAGGGACGCAGATTGAGACAAAGATCAAGAACTGCTGGAAGATCATCTGTTCAGTGAAGGACGTATATTTTAGTCTGCCCGAAAATTGCTGGCTTGCCAGCAGAGCGAGATGTCCGTCGGGGAATGTTGCCGACTGGCCTGCTCCAGACTGCAGGAGTACGTGCTGAGGGACGCACTGAAGCTCGGCGCAGCCAACGCCAAGGCTCTATGGGGGAGGAAGGATTGCAATGTAAGGGCCTTCCGTCACTGGTGATTTAGGGGCCAGATCCTGTGTAGATCTACCACCCTCGGTGTAAAAAACCTGCCCCGCACATCTCCTTTAAGCTTTGCCCCTCTCATCTTAAACATATGCCTTATCGTCTTTGATATTTCCACCCTGGGAAAAAGGTTCTGAGTCTCACCCTCCAAGTTGCCCATCTCGCTGATCCTCACGGCCGATGCTTGTGGACATATCTCACTCCCCTTGAGTGAAACATCGGACTGCGGAGAAGAACTGGAGAAGGATGGAGAGAGGTGGAGCCTTCAGAGGAGAAGGGGGAGTGAGCAAATTGGTGGAATGAATAGGATAGTGAAGAGAACATGGTGACACCTTGAAGAGACTTTATTGTGAGTGTACCCCCCACACACACGCACACGCACACGCACACGCACACGCACACGCACGCGCGCACACGCACACGCACACGCACACACGCACGCACGCACGCACGCACGCACACACACACACACACACACACACACACACACACACACACACACACACACACACTTTTATATACTATTTTATATCAGTGATTATATATAAATATGTGTGTGTGTGTGTGTGTTTATTTATATATATTTATATAGTGTGTATTTATGTGGGTGTATATATATGTAAACACACATATATATTTCTGTGAGTGTGTATGTATGTGTGGACATGTTTGTATCGTTGATTATATTGTTTACAGTGTACTATGTTTACATATTCTGTTGTGCTGCTTCAAGTAAGAACTTCATTGTTCTATTTGGGACATATGACAATAAAACACTCTTGGCTCTCCCTTGACTCGTGAAGGTTGGAAAGGGGTAACAGCGTTCCTGCCGCAATGAAGGCAGTGTAATGGTCAGAAGCTGCTCACTGACAATATTTTCATGGCTCCAGGGATAAGCACAACTTTGTAACCACAGCACTCCGAGGTGGTCATTAGCACCGTGAAATCCAGACTGAAAAACCTCCCGCAGAAACTGCAGAGGAAAATATTTTTACTTGTTGGATGACGTATTGACAAAATTGAAAGATTTGTTTCTCAGAAAAGCGTATTCCCCCAATCATCTGTTTTCAATGCTGGTTTATACATTATTAATGTGGATGTTACTGGCTAACGTTGGTGGCTATTTACCATGCCTGACAGCCTCTGAACTGAGGAAAGTTGGCAGCCAACAACCCATTCCTACACAGACCTTTCTGCCCTCGGTCTCCTCCATTGTCAGAGTGAGGTCTAAACACAAATTGGAGGAACAGCATCTCATATTTCATTTGGGCAGCTTACGGCCCAGTGGTATGAATATTGATTTCTCTCACTTCAGGTAGCTCCGGCATTCCCTCTCTCTCTATCCCTCCCCCACCCAAGTCATAGCTTCTTATCATCATTACATATTTTGCATATCTTTCATTCATTGTTCTTTATCACTCCACATCACCGTCTATAACTCACGATTCCCTTATCCCTAACCAGTTGAAGAAGGGCCCGTTCCTGCTTTCTCACCGAATCCCATGATTCCGTTAGCCCTAAGAGCTATATCTAACTCTCTCTTGAATACGTCCAGTAAATTGGCCTCCACTGCCGCCTGTGGCAGAGAATTCCAGAGATTCACAACTTCCTGGGTGAAAAAGTTTTTCCTCATCCTAAATGACCTACCCCTTATTCTTAAACTGTGACCCCTGGTTCTGGATTCCCCCAACATTGGGATCATTTTTCCTGCATCTAACCTGTCCAATTCCTTAAGAATTGTATATGTTTCTATAAGATATCCTCCTCGTCCTTCTAAATTCCAGTGAATACAAGCCCAGTCGATCCATTCTTTCATCATATGTCAGTCCTGCCATCCTAGTCAGGTCGGGGGGAGTTCCCCCTGCCACGGGTGCCATGTAATCCCGTGCTATCTGCTCAATGGTCGGATAGTTGATGACTAAACCGTCTCCCCAGATTCAGATTCAGATTCAGATTCAACTTTAATTGTCATTGTCAGTGTACAGTACAGTTCCCCATCTGGTTTGCCAGGTGAGGTTGGGGGCTGTGGACCCCCAGCAGGACCAAAAACAAAACCTGTCAAAGGGCGGATGAGCTTCTAGCAAGCCAACGGCCATCCACACTTCAGTAGAAGTTGCGATCACTGTCGTACACAGCATTGTAAGAAACGATGATAAAGCACACACACACCAAAATCCTGTACTTCCAGCGGCGGAAGTCCACAGGAACTGGAGGACAGAGATGTGTGGAGCGTCCGTCACCGTTCCCGTTGGAAACCAGCACCACTGCGTCGCTAATGTTTTCAACGATGATGAATGAATAATAATAATAATAATAATGGATGGGATTTATATAGCGCCTTTCTAATACTCAATGCGCTTTACATCGCATTATTCATTCACTCCTCAGTCACACTCGGTGGTGGTAAGCTACTTCTGTAGCCACAGCTGCCCTGGGGCAGACTGACGGAAGCGTGGCTGCCAATCTGCGCCTACGGCCCCTCCGACCACCACCAATCACTCACACACATTCACACACATTCACACACAGGCAAAGGTGGGTGAAGTGTCTTGCCCAAGGACACAACGACAGTATGCACTCCAAGCGGGATTCGAACTGGCTACCTTCCGGTCGCCAGCCGAACACTTAGCCCATTGTGCCATCTGTCGCAATGAAAATGCCATCCTGGGAATTAACCTGGTGAATCTACGCTGCACACCCTCAATAGCAAGAGTCTTTAGTAGTAAATATCGAAGATCTTCTGCTTTTGTCAATGATTTCTTCAAACTGCTACATCATCCCTCAACTAAGGAACCCAGCATTGTTGGTAATGATTTGACAAACAAAAAGCTGATAGATGGACAGTAACGTATTAACCAAAACCAGAACTAATTCGCTGGGAGCTTAATTTGCTTTAGAGATACAGCGCGGGGAGAGTTTCAACCCCCCCGATGTGGGAGTTTCAATCACCCCGACGGGGGCTTCGATCGTCAGATGTGGGGGCTTTGATCGCCCCGACTGCGGATGGTTTGACTTCCCCGATAGTGGGAGGAGAACAAGAGGAAGAAGATTGAACTTTATTACCTTCCATCACAGTGAGGAGTGTGTGGAACTCACTGTGGTGGATGTTTACGGTAACTTTTATGTGTTTGTGTGTCTTGTTGCTTTTCATTAAGTATGGCTGTATGCTAACTCAAATTTCACTGTACCTTAACTGGTGCATGTGACAGTAAACTGACCTTGAAACCTTGAAACAGGCCCGTTTGGCCCACCGAGTCAGTGCTGACCAGCGATCCCCGCACGCTTACACTATCCTACACACACGAGGGACAATTTACAATTTGACCAAGCCAATCAACCTACAAACCTGTACGCCTTTGGAGTGCAGGAGGAAGCAGGAGAAAACCCACACAAGTCACGGGGAGAACGTACAAACTCCGTACAGACAGCACCCGTAACCAGGATCGAACCCAGGTCTCTGGCGCTGTAAGGCAGCAACTCTACCGCTGCACCGTCATGCCGCCGTTAGAGATTGATAATCTGTCGCTGATGATAGAGGACTGCGTACTGTTGTAACAAAACCGAAATGTGTCGATTCCCCAACACATACAAGCAATAATATTTCTGCAATTTCCCTTGCCCACTATGTATGTTGGATATATGGATCGCAACAATGTGAGCCTTGTGTGAATTCCTTGGGCTGCCAAACAAAAAATCCCCAGAGAAACTTGTGGATCACATTCACAAGTTTCCAAAAGCGACATGTCACTGTGCTCGGACACAAAAGGCCGGAGAAACCCAGCGGGAGAGGCAGCATCTCTGGAGAAAATGAATAGGCGATGTTTCGGGTCGAGACCCTTCCTCAGACCGCGAGTCAGGGGGGAGGGAAACGAGAGACATAGATGGTACACTTTGCTGTTATAGTCATGCAAAACATCCAATGTGCACATAATAAGATGTCATGAACATCAAAATGACGTGGCTGGTTTCGTGCTCTCTCTGTATAAAGCAGAATCCAGATATCATCCAGAAATTCAAGATTCGGAAATCGGTCGTGCTGGTGTAGGTCAATTTACAAGTTGAATCGGTAGCCAGGAAGGCAAATGCAATGTTAGCATTCATCTCAAAAGGACTAGAGTATAAAAGCAGGGTGTAATGCTTGAGCTTTTTAAGGCACTGGTCAGACCCCATTTGAAATATTGTGAGCAGCTTTGGGCCCCATGCCTGAGGAAGGATGTGGGCCCAAAAACACTGACACCCGTACTAATCAAGAAGAATAAAAGGACGTACCGTTAGAAAGGAGATGAGGAGGAATTTAGTCAGGTGGTGGTGAATCTGTGGAATTCATTGCCCCAGACAGCTGTGGAAGCCAAGTAATTGGGTATTTTTAATGTGGACTGATAGGTTCTTGATTAATAAAGGTGTCAAATGTTACGGGGAAAGGCAGGAGAATGGGGTTGAGAGGGAAAGGTGGATCAGCCATGATTGAATGGTGGAATAGACTTGATGGGCCGAATGGCCTAATTCTTCTCCTATGACATGAACCTCTGAACATTGTACACTTATTGGTCTAAATATCAGTTAACATGATGCTCAAGAGGACTGGCGTGTCCCTGCCAAGAACGAAACTAACAAATAAAAGGTTTTTATTTCAGACATGTAAAATTCTCCCACTGTCTCCCAAAGGAGAGGGAAATTATTGATGTCGGGAATTATTACTGGCAGAGGCTATTCGAAGAAACTCTGCGTGTGCAGAGCGTTCACGAGCCAGGTCGCTTTATTTTCCGCAGCAGTGCTAAGAACATAGGCCAGAACAGCACAGGGACACGCCTTTTGGCCCCCACAATGTCTGTGCCAAACATGATGCCAAGTTAAACAATCTCTGCCTGCAGGTGATCCATATTCCTTGCATATCCATGTACCTATTGAATGCCACTATCGGTATCTGCCTCCCCCATCAAGCGCATTCCAGGCTCTGTGTAAAAATACCGGCCCTGCGATTCTCTTCTAAGCTTTGCCCCTTTCCACCTTAAAACTATGCCTTCTTGTCTGACATTTTGTTGCTTGGTAAAAGGTTCTGACTGTTTACCCTAATGTGGATGATCAGCCATGATCACATTGAATGGCGGTGCTGGCTCGAAGGGCCGAATAGCTTACTCCTGCACGTATTGTCTATGCCTAATTTTATATAGTTCTATCAGGTCCAGGAGCGGAAAAGAATGCAGAAAATTATGACCACTGCCCAGTACATCATCGGCTCTGACCTCCCCACCATTGAAGGGATCTATCGCAGTCGCTGCCTCAAAAATGCTGCCATCATCATCAAGGACCCACACCATCCTGGCCACACACTCATCTCTCCGCTACCATCAGGTAGAAGGTACAGGAGCCTGAAATCTGGTACATCCAGGTTCAGGAACAGCTACTTCCCCACAGCCATCAGGCTATTACACTCACCATCAAACAAACTCTGAACTATAACAGCCTAATGCACTTTATCTGTTTATTTATGTGTATATATATATGGTCAATGCTATATAGACACACTGAACTGTTCTAATATGCTTACAATATTCTGTTGTGCTGCAGCAAGCAAGAATTTCATTGTCCTATCTGGGGCACATGACAATAAACTCTCTTGACTTGACTCTTGAGGCTTCCCCTCAACCTCCAACGTCCAAGAGAAAACAATCCAAGTTTTTGCAACCTCTCCCCATAGTTAATGTCCTGTAATCCAGGCAGCATTCCAGCAATAAAGCTCCAGATCCCTCTGCACCACAGCTTCCCACCAGCACCTGTACAGTCCTCTCTAGATCATGGAAACACACAGCATGGGTAGAGGCCCCTTGGCTAAACTCAGACATGTCGACAAAGACTCCTCCCTGAGCTAGACCTATCAGCCTTCATTTGGCCCATATCCTCCACCAACATTCCTATCCATGTACCCGTCCAAATGTCTTTAGAATGCTTTAATTGTGTCCACCTCAGCCACTGGAAGCTCGTTCTACACTCCCAACACCCTCCGTGTGAAAACAATGCCCTCATGTCCAACTTTAATTCTTTCCTCTCTCACCTTAAACCTGTGCCCTCTAGTTTTAGACTCCCCTGCTCTGGGAAAAGTACTGGAAAAAGACGAGGGCACGCTTTTTCTCACAGAGAGTTGTGAGTCTATGGAATTCTCTGCCTCAGAGGGCAGTGGAGGCAGGTTCCCTGGATACTTTCAAGAGAGAGCTAGATAGGGCACTTAAAGATAGCGGAGTCAGGGGATATGGGGAGAAGGCAGGAACGGGTACTGCTTGGGGATGATCAGCCATGATCACATTGAATGGTGGTGCTGGCTCGAAGGGCTAAATAGCCTACTTCTGCACCTATTGTCTACTGTGGCCAATACACCTTGCCTCTAAGTCTGTTTAAGAAGGAACTGCAGATGCTGGAAAATCGATGGTAGACAAAAATGTGGAGAAACTCAGCGGGTGAGGCAGCATCTATGGAGCGAAGGAAATAGACGACGTTTCGGGTCAAGACCCTTCTTCAGTCTGATGTGGGGTTGGGGGGGTGCGGGAAGAAGCTTCATCAGTCCCCACATCAGTCTGAAGAAGGGTCTCGACCCGAAACGTCGCCTATTCCCTTCGCTCCATAGATGCTGCCTCCTCCGCTGAGTTTCTCCAGCATTTTTGTCTACCTTTGCCTATGAGTCTCGTGATTTTATAAACCTCTATAAGGTCACTCCTCAGCCTCTAATGCTCCAGGGAAAACAGTCCCAGCCTATCCAATATATCCTTATGATTAAAGCCCTCCAAACCCAGCAACATCCTTGTGAATCCCTTCAGCATCCTCCCCAGCGCATTCACATCTTTCTTTCTTGAGGGGAAACTCTCAGAAAGTGGACAGCTCGGACGAAGGCCGTGGACGGGCACTGGAATCGTGCGACAATCAACAGGTCACAGTCGTTGCCGACATCTTCCACTACTCACTTTCACAAGGTCACCTGTACAATAGTTCTACTATCGTACACACTAGGGACAATTTACAGAGGCCAATTAACCTACAAACCTGCACGTCTTTGTGATGTGGGAGGAAACCGGAGCTTCCCGGAGGAAGCCGATGCGGTCACTGTGAGAACATACAAACTCCGTACAGACAGCACCCGTAGTCAGGATCGAACCAGGATCTCTGGTGCTGTAAGGTAGCAAGTCTACCGCTGCACCACTGTGCTACCCACGGCTTTGTTGTTTTTTTTGTAAACCAGCAGCAGCTGCAGTTCCTTGTTTCTCAATAAAATCTCTTGGCGTTGAACCACTGTCAGATTGGAGAAAACAACGTGTGTTTCTACAGCACCTTTCACATATACAGTATGGAGTGTTTTATCATGGCATTGAATACACCCAGCAAACTCACACATTGGCAGCCTGATAATTACTCTTTTAGTGAGGTTGATAAGGAACAAACATTGATCTCGACATCAGCAAGAATTCCCAAGCTCCATAAAATAGTGGAGTCAAAAGGAAACAAGAGTTCTTCGTGCATCCAAAGACAGTCTACAGAAATTCATGGTTGTTGAGATTGGTGTTGTGTTGTGTTGTGTTCAAGTGCCTGATGGTATTGGGAAGAAGCTGGTCTTGAGACTGGTGGCCATGGTTTTCAGGCTCCTGTACCTTCCTCTCGACAGTAGGAGTGAAATGAGAGCTTTGCCAGGGTGATGATATTACCTGCCATTTCAAGACAGTGACTCCTATAGTTTAGAGGTACAGCGTGAAAACAGACCCTTCGGCCCACCGAGTCCATGCCGACCAGCGATCCCCGCACATTAACACTATCTTACACACACTAGGGACAATTTCTACATCTATACCAAGCCAATTAACCTACAAACCTGTACGTATTTGGAGTGTGGGAGGAAACCGAAGATCCCACGCTGGTAATGGGGAGAACGTGCAAACTCCGTACAGACAAGCACTAGTAGTCTGGATCCAACCCGGGTCTCTGGCACTGTTGGCAGTAGCTCTCCCGCCACACCACCGTGCCATCCTTCGATCCCTTCGATGGTGGGGAGGTCAGTACCTGTGTCTACCACTCTCTACAATCTCCTCCAGTTCCTGCTGGTTCCTGCTGAACCAGTCCACCATACACCTGTAGGTGCTCAAGGGAGTATTCGTCGACATGTTGAATCTCCTCAAGCCTCTAAGGAGGTAGAGTCTAGGGTGGCGAATCTGTGGAATTCATTGCCACTGATGGCTGTGGAGGACAAGCTATTGGATATCTTTAAGGTGGAGATTGTCAGGGGTTATGGGGAGAAGGCAAGAGAATGGGGCTGAGGGGGAAAGACAGATCACCCATGATTGATACCCATGATGTTTGATGGGCCGAATGGCCTAATTCTGCTAGAATTTCTCCTAGAACTTATGAACTCATGAACTATGTCTAACCTGACAGTGCAGCCCTACCAGAGCATAGTGCTGGAGTGTCAACCTAAATCTCTCTGAGCCCACTTGCCCATTGCGTTGATTACTTTTTTTAAATTTGGGACTTAATTCACATTCAATTTGTTGCATCCATTTAAAATACAGTAAACCCTTGCAATATCAGACAGGGGGGGGGGGGTATAGCCGATTGTCTGCTATAACCGAGTGAGTCAGGTAAAGTTTAGTTTAGTTAGTTATTGTCTGTGACAAGCTTTTGTTGCGTGCTATCCAGTTCAACCCAAGGCCTGGGAAGAAACACAGCGTTGGGGGGGGGGGGGGGGGGGGGGGGGGGTGGTGGGTTGAAACAAGCGGGAATTCACAGGTCAGGGGGCGGCAGAGGTTCGGAAGTGGAGGCAGGGTACACGGGAGCCTCGGTCAGCTACAAGCAAAATCCGCTGCATCGAGGTCTATTATCAAGAGGGTTCAATGTTGTGCCATCCAGTAAAAATACTGCGGTCTGCCGTGCTTGCTTCAGGTACAGAGATGGTCGGGGTAACATAACTGCTAGTGGAGAGAGCCCTTATGCACCGCTGATCACAACTCACTTGGTGAAAGCAAGGGGAATTCACTGCTTATTCATGTGGTGCGTTCCTTGCCTGAGTCTATTTTTCTTAGCCGTGGGAAAGTTCTGCTCTTCTGAGCTTCCCCAAGCAATCTTAACCTCAGGCGGCAAAATGAAGATATTAGTCCGAGATAAGCCTGCTTGATTATGCTGGCAGTGTGTCAGAGTATTCATTTTATGTAGGCTGCTGGCATTTTGTAAGAAGCTTATCTCTTCTGTCAGTCTCAAGATAGAGCGGAAACCTCTCGCAGAAATGGTTATGAACTGTTGTGCAGCACATGAAAACGTCAAGGCACTGCACCCATCATGTTCGCAGGTGAATTATATGCAGTTAGTAACAATTTCTGTTTGAAGAAAAGGAATCATATTTGGGGGAATTTAGAACAGCTTTTGGGATTAGATCAGAAGGAATGTGACTCAGAACGGTGACAGGAAGTACTTCAGATACGGGATGATTGATAAAATTAGGGGGGACTCTGTACTGTAGAGTGATAAAGCGAGCTGTAGGAAGGAACTGCAGATGCTGGTTTAAACCAAAGATAAACACAAAAAGCTGGTGTAACTCAGCGGGCCAGGCAGCATCTCTGGAGGGTCGAGACCCTTCTTCAGACACAGAGAGAGGCTTGCATTTCTGTAGCACCTTTCAAAAACATGCCAAGTGCTCTACAGCCATCAAAGTGCATTTCGAGTGCTGCAATTATAGAGTCAATTAACACAGAGATAGCTTGCGCAAGCAGCAATGTGGTAATAAATGCCGCATGTTAAGGCAACACCCCGATAAATACGTATTAGGCCATTCGGCCCATCGAGTCTACTCCGCCATTCAATCAAGGCTGATCTATCTTTCCTCTTAAACCCCATTCTCCTCTCCTCTCCCCATAATTCTTGACACCCTTATGCCCCTGTCCCACTTAGGAAACCTGAACGGAAACCTCTGGAGATTTTGCACCCCACCCAAGGTTTCCGTGCGGTTCCCGGAGGTTGCAGGTGGTTGCCGGAGGTTGCAGGTAGTGGAAGCAGGTAGGGAGACTGACAAAAACCTCCGGGAACTCGACGGAAACCTTGGGTGGGGCGCAAAGTCTCCAGCGGTTTCCGTTCAGGTTTCCTAAGTGGGACAGGGGCATTACTAAGCAAGAATCTGTCAATCTCCGCCTTAGAATTGCCCATTGACTTGGCCTCCACAGCCGTCTGTGGCAATGAATTCCACAGATTCACCACCTTCTGACTAAAGAAATTCCTCCGTATCTCATTTCTAAAGGTACGCCCTTTTGTTCTGAGGCTGTGCCCTCCGGTCCTGGACTCTCCCCCTAGTGGAAACGTCCTCTCCACATCCACTCTATCCAGGCCTTTCAATGAGGTGCCCCCTCATCCTTCTAATCCTCTAAATAGGAAAGGTTTAGAGGGATATGGGCCGAACAGGTTGGACTAGCACTAGGCATCTTGGTCGGCATGAGATAGGCCTGTTTCCGTGCTGTGTGACTAAGACTCTGACCCAAAGAGAAGAAAGATCATTGGAGTTCCACCTATTGGAAGGGTCTCGACCAGAAACGTCACCCATTCCTTCTCTCCAGAAATGCTGCCTGTGTTACTCCAGCTTTTAATGAAATCGCCTGTTAATGAAACCTTATAGAAAATAGACACAAAATGCTGGAGTAACTGGGCGGGTCAGGCAGCATATCTGGAGAGAAGGTGTGGGTGACGTTTCGGGTCGAGACCCTTCTCCAGACTTCTTCAGTCCTTATAGAAGGTATTGGTTTGAAGATATTTGAAATGCTCAGCCGGTCAGACGGCATGTGTCAAAGAGAAACGGAGGTAACGTTTCAGGTCGAAGCTTCTGGAAGTTGTGGACGGAGCGAAATGTGGAGACACGTTGAACAAACAAAGTCATGGAATCCAAGATTCAAAAAGCTGTACTGCTTAGAAACAGGCCATTCAGCCCACCTTGTTCATACCAACAGCTTAGCAAACTGGGCTAGTCCCCGTTCTTATAAAATGTTCTTATAAATGGTCTCTGACCTGAAATGTTAGCTATTTTTCTCTCTCCACAGATGCTGCCTGACTTGTTGGACATATCCAGCATGTTCTGATTTTATTGCAGAGTTCCAGCATGTGCAGTTTTGGGGGATTTTCTGGAAACAATGCTACAGAAAGCAACATGGACTTTTTCCATGCACATAATTTGAATGGGAAAATCGTCCACTCATTGTGTTTTCCCAGAAAGAGTGGATAGGAAAGGTTTGGAGGGCTATGGGCCAAATGTAGGCAAATGGGACTAGCCTAGTATGCTAATCTGTTAAGGGCCTGTCCCACTTGGCAATTTTTTCGGCGACTGATGGCATAATTGACTGACATAATAAGGTCACCGAAAATGTCACGGCGTGATGATGTATTGATGTCGCAACATTGTATTTTGTCGCCGCTGGATTTTGAACATTTCAAAATCCAGCAGCTACTGCCAGCAGTCGCCAAAAAAAATTGCCAAGTGGGACAGGTCCTTTAGTATGGTCAAGGTGAGACCTCATACCATCCACAACCTCCAGAAGCTTCGATCTGAAACGTTATCTCAATTTCTCTTTGACTCAAGCCGTCTGACCTGCCGAACATTTCTGATATCTTCTCGTTATTTTATTACAATCGAGGGTGTGGTTACACTGATGAGAGTCCAGAGGAGATTCACTAAGATGTTGCCTTTAGACTCTGGATCTTTACTTTAAAGACACACCATGGATATAGCCCCGTCGGTCTTTAGAATCCACACCGACAAGCGATCGCCCTGTACACTAACCTACACACATCAGGGACAATTTTTTACAAAATCCAATTAACCTACAAACTTGTACATCATTGCAATGGTTTTACGATGTGACACAATACGATATTATACGATAAAACGTTATTCATCCCCGGAGGGAGATTGGTCTGCCGACAGTCACAACACACAACAAGGTACACAAAAACTTAAAATTAAAATTAAATTAAAAGTGAGGGGAAAAAAAAGAAAAAGACGAGCGACTGGTGTCTGGCTGCTGTGTGCACAGCGCCTTAACTGGAACAAACGGACAAACAAACGCAGGCTTATCCCTTGGGCAGAGGATTCTAATACTAGAGAGCTCCTTCCATCCCCCACTCCGGGTCCCCATTTTCTTCCCCTCCCCCCTCACGCTCATCGACCGTTGATCGCAGGGCGATCGCGAGGCCCCACCGCCGCCCACGTTGATGCTCACGCTGCCACTGAGGCTCCTTTAACCCAGACAGGCCTCACTGCCTGGCTTCTCCGCAGTCCCCTGGGAGGCCTGTGGGGCAGGTCGGGCCTACCGGGATGCGTTCCGGTCGTCGGTGGCGCAGTTATTCGGTGGGTGGATCGGGCCCACGCCACACCCGCGACTCCCTGAGACATGGCTTGGAGGGATTGGGGAGGGATTAGACACATTTGTGTTACAGTTTCAGTTGAGTTTATTGCCACGTGTACCGAGGTACAGTGAAAAGCTTTTGTTGCGTGCTGTCCATTCAGCAGAAAGACAATACGCGATTACAATCGAGCCATTTACAGTGTATAGATACGTGTTAAGGGAATAACGTTTAGTGCAAGGTAAAGCCAGCAAAGTCTGATCAACGACAGTGTGAGTGTCACCAACAAGGTAAATGTTGAAAATTAAGCGGCGACCAGAAAGACGCTACGATTCTTTGGGCAACTGAGGAGACGACCCACGACCATACGGGCGACATGTCGCGGGGTGAAGCATGTATGATCGTGAGTAGTCGCCCAAAGAGTCGTACCTTGTTCTGGTCGCTGCTGGATTTTCAACATGTTGAAAATTTTCGGCGACCTGCAACGACCTATGACGGGTGCCGGAAGTCACCGAAAAAGTCGAGTAAGTGGGACAGGCCCGTGAGTGTCATTTGTGATGCACTGTCTGATGTGGGTTGTGGAGGCCCATTATCTTACAACCCCCTCATGATCTTATACACCTCCATAAGATCGCCTCTCAGCCTCCTGCGCTCCAAGTCCTAGCCTGCCCAACCTCTCTCTGTAGCTCAGGCCCTCGAGTCCCCGTAACATTTTCATGAATATGCCCAGCTTAATGACATCCTTCCCATAATATGTTGACCAAAACTGAACACAATGACAGGAAAGAGTTTAAAAGGTAATTTGAGGGGAAAATGTTTTTGTGCAGAAATTGGTTGATATCTGCCCATGGCTTATTGCCGAGTTACTTCAGCTACACGCTGAGGCCATGTCTCCCATTAGTCACATGCAGTGCTTGAAAGTCTTAGGTTTTTTAAAATAATGATCTAAGAAAACGCCACCGCCCAACTTAAGAAGTGTGTTTAGCTGTTGTTACGGGCAACACAGCAGCACTCGGACATTTTGATTTAAGTACGCGGATTTAAAATGCAGATAATGTGCAGAAACTACTGACTTATTGCATCTGCTTGCGTGCACGGAATTGAATCTGTTTGGTAGGGAGGTGATTAATAACACAGGGTTGTGGGGGAGAGTGCGTTTCCTAGATAATTAAAAACCTGGGTGGAAATAGCCCACTGTGACCATGGGGATATTGTTCACTTGCGCCAGTTCAGCTGCAGTCTCTTCCAAAGATCCAAAGGTGATACATTTGCTGAGAGTTTTTTTTTCTCATTCATTGATAATACCTGGTTCTGTTCAACATCAGCAGTGAGATACAAAGTGCTGGAGTAAGTCAGTGGGTCAGGCAGCCTCCGGGGAGGGAATAGATAGGCGACGTTTTGGGCCTGGGCCCTTCTTCAGTCTGGTCGTATTAGGGGGAAGAAGGCTGGAGAGGGGAGGGGATGTTGCGGGACAAAGCCTGGAAAGTGATCGGTTGATACAAGTGAGGAGGGTTTAATTGGCAAGAAGGATCGACAAAGGCTAGAGATGAAAATGAGACTAAAGGGCCTGTCCCACTTGGCGATTTTTTTCGGCGACTGCCGGTGTCATATCAGGGTCGCCAAAAGATTTTGGACATTTCGAAATCCAGTGGCGACAAAGAAAATGTTGCGACACTTGAACAAACACCGCGTGCCGCAAGTCATCACACCGCAAATGTTTCGGTGACCTGATACGTCAGTCAATGATGCCGGCAGTCGCCGAAAATATTGCCAAGTGGAACAGGGGTGTCAGATAAGGAGAGAAAAGGAGTGAAATGTAAAGGCAGAGGGTGGGATGTGGGTAGAAGGGGTCAGGAGGGGAGGAGGAGGAGAAGGAAGGGGGGGGGGGGTGTAAGACAGGGAAAGATGGCGGAATAGTGGGAGAAATGGGTGAGCAGCCATATAGGGGTGTGGGCACAGCAGGCAAGAGAGAGAGAAGGGGGGGGGGGGGTGTTACTTAAACTTTGGAGAATTCAATGTTCATACCATTGGGTTGTAAACTATCCAAGTGAAATATGAAGTGCTGTTCCTCCAGTTTGCGTGTGGCCTCACTCCAGCAATGGAGGAGGCCCAGGACAGAAAAATCAGGGGAGTTATGGAATGGTTAATGACCGGGAGATCTAGTAGGCTTGTGGCGGACCTTTGCCAGTGTTCGGCAACACGGTTGGCACGGTGGCGCAGCGGTAGAGTTGCTGCCTTACTGATCCAGAGACCCAGGTTCCATCCTGACGATGGGTGCTGTCTGCACGGAGTTTGTACGTTCTCCCCATGACCACGTGGGCTTCCTCTGGTTGCTCCGGATTCCTCCCACACGCCAAAGAAATGCAGATTGACAGGTTTGTAGGAAGGAACTGCAGACGCTGGTTTAAACAAAAGATAGATACAAAATGCTGGAGTAACTCAGCGGGTCACACAGCACCTCTGGAGAGAAGGAATAGGTGACGTTTCAGGTTGAGATCCTTCTTCTGATTGAGAGTCAGGGGAAAGGGAAACGAGACATATAGACGGTGATGTAGAGAGATGTAGAACAAATGAATGAAAGGTATGCAAAACATTGACAATGATAAAGGAAACAGGCCATTGTTAGCTGTGGTCGAGGAGAAAAAGAGTATAGGCAATGAGACTCAACAAGACTCAATTCATTCATTTGTTCTATATCTCTATATAACCATCTATATCTCGTTTCCGTTTCACCTGACTCATTGTGTAGAAGGGTCGCGACCCAAAACGTCACCTATTCCTTCTCTCCAGAGATGCTGGCTGACCCGCTGAGTTACTCCAGCTTTTTGTATCTATCTCATTGGCTTCTGTAAATTGCTCCTGGTGTGTTGGATGGGATACGGGTTTTCGTTGGTCAGCACAGACCCGGTGGGCTGCAGGGACTGTTTACTCTCTATAATCGCTAAACTAAACTAAACTTGTTTAGTGGAATCAAGACAGAATCAAAAATAACATTATTTAAAAAAATTTCCCCTATCCTTACACTTTATCGTAAAAGTTTATTTTCAACAGAAAATTCTAAAACCAGTATAAAGGGCAATATAGAAGCAGTTTGTAGTGAACAAGGGATGGAGATCAGAAAGTATACATTTAAGATTGCAGATAAGACATCTCTCTTGCACAAAAATTATAAGCCTGGGTCTCGAATTAGTATTCATCACGTATATCAATTCATATTCCTCAAACACATTGCCAGGATATAAAGCAGCTAAATAATTGGCATCTCCAATTCTATTTTGGTCGTTAATGATTTTCTAAGTACTTGAGGAGGAAGTACACAAGATTAGGGAGGGAGTCAAAAGATACGTTTGGCACAGAGAGAGGATGCAGATACAATCTACAATGTGTAGTTCAATCAGAACGTGCAGGTGATGTTGTCTTGTTTTTCACTTTATTTCCCCTCTCCCCCTCCCCCCCCCCCCCCCCCCCCCCCCCCCCCACCTCTTCTGAAGGCCGTGACTTGTGCTCGGAATTTGATTCCATTGGGATTCCGCAGCTCAGCCAACTCTCCCTGAACTTTCAACTCGGGTTTATTGTCGTCTGCACAACTACAGTGAGATCTGGGTACAATGAAAGGTCTAGCTCGCAGCAGCATCACAGGTACATAAATCTGTAAGTATAGACCCAGGACCAGGTACAGGTACAGCTCCCGATCCGAAACTTCACCCATGGGTCTGGTGAGCATGGATAACGTGCATTCCTGGAGAACGTGGATAGGTAAATTTTCATGTCGAGGTCCAAAGGTAACGTTTCGGGTCTTAGTTTAGTTTAGAGATACAGAGTGGAAACAGGCCCTTCGGCCCACCGAATCCGCACCGACAGATATCCCCGCACATTAAACTACCCTGCACACACTGGGGACAATTTTACACTTATACCAAGCAAGGTAACCTACAAACCTGTACATCTTTGGAGTGTGGGATGAAACCGAAGCTCTCTGAGAAAACCCACCAGGTCACAGGGAGAACGTACAAACTCCGTACAGACAAGCGCCCATAGTCAGGATCGAACCCGGGTCTCTGGCGCTGTACCTCTGCCCCACCGAGCCACTCCACCACCGTGCAACCCTATCTTCTTCAGACTGATGTAAGGACCCGACTTAAAACGTCACCTATCCTCAGCCAGATCATCGGCTCTGACCTCCCCACCTTCGAACGGGATCTGTCGCAGTCGCTGCCTCAAAAAGGCTGCCAACATCATCAAAGACCCGCACCATCCTGGCCACACACTCATCTCTCCGTTGCCATCAGGATGAAGGTACAGGAGCTGGAAATCTGGAACATCCAGGTTCAGGAACAGCTTCGTCCCTACAGCCATCAGGCTATTAAACACGACATCAAACAAACTCAGAACTATAACAGCCTATTGAACTTTATCTGTTTATATATGTGTGTATATATATATATATACACATATATAAACAGATAACGTGCATTAGGCTGTTATATATATATATATATATGGTATATAGACACACTGAACTATTCTGTATTATGCGTACAATATTCTGTTGTGCTGCAGCAAGCAAGAATTTTGTTGTCCTACCTGGGACACATGACAATAAACTCTTGACTTGAATTGAACATGTTCTCCAGCCATGCTGCCTGACCCGTGAGTTCCTCCAGAGTGTCTCTTTTCATGTAAACCAGTACCTTGTTTCTAAATTCTTACTTGCTGCAGTTTAACAGCACATAAATGTGATAACACATTAATAAATAGATAATAATCAACAATACAATATTAAAACAGCAATGCTAGTTCACCATTATAGTGTAAAACTGATGCCTATATTGCAAATAAAGACATAGTCCAGAGAAAATCATAGTTGCTGAGAGAATGGTTGGTGTTTTGTAGTATTCAAACGACTTACAGTTGCTTGGAAGAAGCCGTTGTAGCGGCGCCTGCTAGCGCACGCAGATATCGAACCTGGCGGTCGGAAGCCGCGGTCATGTGACTCGGGAGGGGCTGTTGTTTTCGCGCGGTTTTTCCCCTGTCGAGTTAGTTCAGTGCTGACCACCGGTGTGGCCAGACGTGTCTGTTAAACCTGTATGCTGCAACTTGAACTTTCGAATAAAGTATTGTTGAAAACTCAAGGAGTCATTTATCAGACCACTAAACCGCATTTTATTTTAGACTTTTTAAAGATACAAATGGAAACAGGCCCATCGGCCCACCAAATCCATGCCGACCAGCATCACCCCGTACATTGGCACTATCCTGTACACTAGATAATAATGGATGGGATTTATATAGCGCCTTTCTAATACTCAAGGTGCTTTACATCGCATTATTCATTCACTCCTCAGTCACACTCGGTGGTGGTAAGCTACTTCTGTAGCCACAGCTGCCCTGGGGCAGACTGACGGAAGCGTGGCTGCCAATCTGCGCCTACGGCCCCTCCGACCACCACCAATCACTCACACACATTCACACACAGGCAAAGGTGGGTTAAGTGTCTTGCCCAAGGACACAACGACAGTATGCACTCCAAGCGGGATTCGAACCGGCTACCTTCCGGTTGCCAGCCGAACACTTAGCCCATTGTGCCATCTGTCGTCCCAAGAGACAATTTAGAGACAATTTACAATCAAAGCCAACAAACCTGTACATCTTGGGATGCGGGATGAAACTGGAGCTCCTGGAGAAAACCCACACGGTGACAGGAAGAACATACAAGCTTTATACAGACAGCACCCGTAGTCAGGATGAAACTCGGATCCCTGGTGCTTTGAGGCAGCAACTCTACCGCTGTGCCACGGTGCTGCTCCTTCTTGAACTTAGTGGTCATGGTTTTCAGGATCCATACCTTCTTCCCGATGGTAGGAGTGAAATGAAAGCGTGGTCAGGGCGGTGTGGGTCTTTAATGATACTCCTGCCTTTTTGAAGCAGCACCTTTTGTAGATCCCTTTGGTGGTGGGGAGGTCAGTACCCATGATGGACCGGCCAGTGTCTACCACTCTCGGTAGCCACATTCATAAAGATATGATGAAGCATACACTGATTTTACTTCGGAGTCACGTGAGTGACTACGTGAAGAACCCGCTCAGTGCGCAGGCGCGGCATTACGCCAGCAGTGCAACAGCGGCTTGCAACGGGAGTTAGGCTGTCCCGTTACAGGATGAACCGGACCATCAGGTGAGTACCCTGAGGTCGAGTTTTCTTTTACAGGTGAGCCTTTTTCTGCTTGTGTTTTTTACAGGCAGAGAAAAAGGCTCTGGAACAAAACTGTCCCCCGCTTTCCCGTTGGGGAGGGGGGCAGCAACAGGCGGTAGGAGCGTTACCCGGTGTTCCGTAATTCCCCGACACCATGCCGAGGCCAGCCCGCTAGTACCTGAAGCAGCGGGCTGGACGCATAGCCACTCGAGAGGCATCCGGCAGGTGTTCCCGATGTCGGACGGGACGTCTCTCCACCCGCACGCTGGAGCGGCTCACGTAGCAAGTGCCTGCGAGACGCGCTGCTTGAGGGGCGCTCTCGCATCTACAAGGCACAAAAGCTCCAGAAGAACCTGTCCCCCGCTCGACTCCAGCGGAGGAGCGTTCCATTGCAGGGGGGGCAGCAACAGGCGGTAGGAACAATTACCGGTCGCTCCGCTATCCCCATCACCGCGCCGAGCTCAGTCCCGCTAGTGCCTGAACTGCGGGCTGGATGTCTAGCCATCCGAACAGGCATCCGGCCGGTGGCATCCGATTCGTCGGACGGGGACATGTCTCCACCTAAATGGAGGAGAGACAGCCGCCTGAGCTGCATCCAACAGCAATTGGAGCAGCTCCAGCGAGATGCGCAGAAAGAGCGCTCTCGCGGAGGGAGGTCAGGCACCCCCTCCACAGTGCCTCATGCACTGCCCTCTGCTCCCTCATTACTGGAGGCTAGCATTGGTGACCAGGGCTGGGCTGGTCTGGAACAGGGGCAGGCGGACGAATTCGGGAGTATGCCAGGGGTGCAGGAACATGAAGAGCTGTTGGGTGTGATGGACCGCTTGTAGCAACCCCACGGGCTGGAGCACCGCTGGAACCAAGAATGGCGGCCAGCATCAACCATTACTGGAAAAGGTGCTCGCTGAGGTGCTGAAACAACACAGCACCAGAAAACGGTGAGGCCCTCAAAGTAAAAAGTGTCAACAGCCAAATCTGGGGGCATGTGGGTCACACATCCAGACCCAAGAACTCAAGCTACAGCGGATCCTAAGGCTCCTGACGTCAGCCATCACAGCCTTTGCTCGTTCCGTGGAGACCACGGAGATGGATACCTGCCAGCAGGATGTGCTGGCATTAATGTGTACCACACAATTTGAGATCAACAATCTCCGGAGGGAAACATAAGACCTGCCCTCAATCCCAAATTTGCTGGCTTGTGTAAAGCCCCAGCTGCGGAGACGGACGCGCTGCCATTTGGGAAAGATTTCAATAAAAACTGAAGGAGATGCAGGAAGCATCAAAAACCTTCGGCCTAATGAGGGCAGGCCCTGGGACGAGCAAACCAAGACCTCCGATACCCAAGTGGCAGCACCCCACGGCATCCACCAGTCGACGTCCGCAATATGGGACTGGTGAACGCTTGGGGTCCGCACATTATCCCCAAAGATCTTTCAGATCAGGGCCCGCAGCGGACCCTCTGGAAAATGCGCCTCCCCCCAACATCGCCAGCACGTCAGAACAAAATCTTCAGGAAAATGAAGAAACAGAATCGCCAATAACCATGGAGGTAGGTGGGTCTGGTCCCTACCAGCATATAGAGAATAAGGGTGCTTTATTAACAGGGGGGAGATTACACTTGTTTAAAGAAGCATGGGGTATGGTCACGAGTGACAAGTATATACTCAACAACATTACAGGATATAAAATACAATTCATGTCAGAAAAAACGCCGCCAGTTCAACAATGGCCCCAAAGGGTATTTCTCCCTCCGTCAAAGAGAAACGTGAGGGACAAGCTGAACTGGTGAGACTTATCACAAAGGGGGTCATCGAAAAGACCAAACATGAACCTTTGGAAATTGTATCGAATATATTCACTAAAACCAAAAAAGATGGTGTCTGTCGCATCATCATTGACTTAACATCACTAAACAAATTTGTTAAGTATATACATTTCAAAATGGAGACATATGTTACTGCCAAACAACTGAATTCCAAAGGACACTTCATGGCAAGCATTTATCTTAAAGATGCTTACTATCTAGTACCCATATACAAGGATCATCGCAGATACCTAAAATTTATCTGGATGGTACAAAGCATTGCCCTATGGGCGAACTTCAGCCCAAGATTATTCACCAAAATATTGAACCCAGCCATGGCAATACTAAGAAAACAAAAACATATTGTCATGGCATATCTGGAGGATATTCTGATAGTAGGGAAAACGATGGAATTGGCTGTGGCAGCAGTATCAGCTACAAAACAGCTCCTCGAAACTCTGGGGTTCGTCCTACATCCAGATAAATCTAAGTTGAAGCCATCCACTATCATGGACTACCTGGGCTTCACAATTAACTCAGTCCATATGACTGTTACCTTGCCAAAGGCAAAAATGGTTGAATTAGCACAATCATGCAACAAATTAATGGTCAACGAGCGACCAACTATTCGACAAGTAGCAAGAGTAATTGGGGAAATGGTAGCAGCATTTCCGGCTACACAATTCGGACCTTTGCACTATCAAAAAATTTACAGAGAGCAAAGGTATGGGCAATAAAACGACATACAGGTCACTATGATCGTGTCATGAACTTACCCACTGAAGCAATATCAGAGCTACAGTGGTGGGCAGAAAACGTTTGGCATAGTTTCAGCCCTATCTTTATCACTAACCCTACTTTAGTTATTCAAACAGATGCCAGTGCTCAAGGCTGGGGAGCGACTAACTCCATATCCAGCACAAGTGGTAGATGGACTAAACTAGAGTCATCATTACTACTTACACTGGGCATTAACTATCTAGAGATGTTGGGCGCCTTTTATGGTTTAAAAGCATATGTATCTAATATGCAGCACTTGCATGTTCGGTTACAAATTGATAAATACTACGGTGATGGCTTATATTAACCATATGGGTGGCATAAAATCATTATCATGCGACAAATTGGTCAACATGATTTGGCAATGGTATGTCGAAAGACATATTTGGCTATCAGCTACTTACCTACCAGGTAAGCTAAACACCCATGCCATGAGAAAATTAAACGCCAGGGTTGCAAGTTTGAACAGACCTTACCTGGAACTGGGATTGTCCAAACAAACCATCACCACCATGTCGGCATCCCTTCGAACATCCACCAAGAGGCAGTACTTAACCAGCATCAAAAAAGGGAGAAGTACTGCCAGGAAACATGGACAACATACGCAACAGCTACAGCCACCAACATACTGGAGTTCCTGGCCATCTACACCACGATGTAGGGATCAGCTACAGTGCCATCAACACAGCGCAGAGTGCTCTTTCTGCTTATCTCAAACCAGCGGCAGGACAACGGGATCCCATCCACTGGTGGTAAAACTGATGAAGGGCATTTACAATATCAAGCCCTAAGCCCAGGTATACCCATATTTGGGATATCAGTGTGGTCCTGACATATCTCAGGGAATGGCCACCAGCCAGATCCCCCGGCCTCGAGCAAGCTACACTAAAGACGCTTAGGTTGATGGCACTTGTATCCGCTCAGAGGGTCCAGTCACTACACCTATTGCGACTGGACAATATGATCACAGCTCCAGACCAGATCTGTCGTTATCCAGCGACTGGTCAAACAGAGCAGACCAGGAACACCTAATCCAGTCGTGGCTTACCCACCAGAACCACGGTTATGTGCCATGACCTACCTACTATCCTACATAGACACAACCAGAATATTCGAGGGAGATGAAAAGCCTTGTGGGTCAGTCACAAAAACCTTATGGTGGGGTACGAGCCAAACCATTGCGAGATGGCTCAAGCAGATGCTAGAAACTGCTGGGATAAACACTAACATGTACAAATTTTATTCCATTAGGGCAGCATCCATGTCGACGGCTAAAGAATGGACATGCCTATACACCACATCCTGGCTACAGCAGGATGGTGGGAAGGGAAAAGACCGTTCAGAAATTTTATAATAAGCCGTTGGCAAAACCTGGTTTATTTGCAGTAAAGATTTACGAACTGCAAATATTTAATTTAAGCCCAGGGGAGCAACTTAATTCTTTGTTGTTATTGTTTAAAAAGTACCATTGTGTTTTTCTACAAATAGACTCATTGGTTCATTACGATAACACTTCCTCCCTCAAGAACTTCGGCAGTGAGTGAAATGAAACTGTTACACGGTTTGAAATCACAGAGCTTTGAAATCTTCACGTAGTCACTCACGTGACTCCGAAGTAAAATAGTAAGATTAAACGAGAACTTACCAGTTTGAAGTTTGATCTGTATTTTATGAGGAGTTACGATGAGGGATTACGTGCCCTCCACTCCCACCCTCATTATATGGATCAAACTAATAAATTGATGTCTCCTTATCTTTACTATGTTTACTTCAAAATAACTGTGTCTATCTGTGATTTCACACCGCTGCTTGGAAGTATGCCGCGCCTGCGCACTGAGCGGGTTCTTCACGTAATCCCTCATCGTAACTCCTCATAAAATACAGATCAAACTTCAAACTGGTAAGTTCTCGTTTAATCTTACTATTTTATCATAGCATTTAATATCAAATAATATAATGAAGAGACAGGTGTGAATCGTGAATAAAGTGCTGAGGAACCATGTCTTACCCCTGTTTAACAGCATGACGTTGATTAGTTAACATGTGTAGGAAAGAACTGTAGATGTTGCTTTACACTCAAGATAGACACAAAATGCTGGAGTAACTCAGCGGGACCGGCAGCATCTCAGGAACAAAGAATGGGTGACGTTTCGGGTGGAGACCCTTCTTCAGGCAAAAATCCCGACCCGAAACGTCACCCATTCCTTCTCTCTGGAGATGCTGCCTGTCCCGCTAAGTTACTCCAGCATTTTGTGTCTATCTTTTATTAGTTAACATCCCGCTGAGTTCCAGAACAATGCCACATTCCACAACTGGCCACTCTCATGCTGAGGCACTAATGTGTAGGAGCCTCAGAAGACAACTGAGCTGCGTTCAGTCAAACATTGGGGGGAGAGAGAGAGAGAGAGAGGGGGGGAGGGAGTCAGTTGAGGCGGAAACAACAATATAATCCAAAGCCACAGAGAGGTATGATTGAAACAATATGACAGGGTTCATATGTTGGAACATATGATCTTCGGCAGTGGGATGCTGGGCTGATCATTCAACTCTGCCAAGCAATGAAGTTGTGGGAAAGCAGATAAAAGTGGAAGTGTGCAACTACTCACGAGTCAAGAGTGTTTTATTGTCCCATGTCCCAGATAGAACAATGAAAATCTTACTTTCAGCAGCACAACAGAATATGTAAACGAAGGGTCTCGACCCAAAACGTCACCCATCCCTTCTCTCCAGAGATACTGCCTGTCCCACTGAGTTACGCCAGCTTTTTGTGTCTATCTTCTACGCATTATGTACCGAACAGGAGATTGTACTCACCTATGGCAATAGCCTTACTGATCTAGCTGCAAAAAGAGGATTTCACTCTACCTCGGCACATGTGATAATAAAGGAACCTTTGGCCAGTAACTTACAAACCTGAGCGTCTTTGTGATATAGGAAGAAACTCACAAGGTCACAGGGGGGAATGTGGAAACTCCACACAGCCAGCACCCAATGTCAGGATCGAACACTGGTCTTTGGTATTAATAATAATAAATTTTATATTTAATGGGCGCCTTTCATACAAAATCTCAAGGACACCTTACATAGTAATCGGAATAAAAACATATAATCGGAGTAAAACAAGTAATTAAAGACATCACAATGACACAAATTAAAAACAGAATTCAATCCAAAAACAGAAAATCAAAAACACAGTGTGAAGAGAGAGCAGCGGCAACCAATTCGTGCCAGCGTCCACTCTCCCTTCACGGCAGCCATCTTGGACACAGACCTACAAGACTACAGTTAGACAAAAAAAAATCATCCCCCCACAGTGGATAGCACTGTGGAGGAAGGCACAATGTCCAGTCCCCACCCCATGTTCACCCCAAAGTCAGGCCTATTGGGGCCACCGCAATTGCCTCTACGGAGGCCCGATGTCCCTGGCCGTTCTCACCGGGTGGTCTTGCCCCGGCGTCGGGAGAGTCCTTTCGGCGGCTGGGCCACTTGGAACGGCCGCTTCTTGGTTGGAGCCCGCGGCTGCCGAAGCCGACAAGGCCGCGCCGGTTTGGAGCTCCCAGGCTCCAGATGAAAAAGTCGACGCCCGCTCTCGTCACTGCCGCCTTGCCGCCTCTACGCACGCCGCCTCTCCGCTCCGCAAACCCGCAGCCCGGAGATGTTGCTCACGGCGGTCCAGCTCGCCAGAGCTCCAGCGCGGCGACCCAGGCAAGGCATCGCCCGCTCCGCTCCGCTCCAGCGCTCCAGCGCTCCAATGCAGTGCCGCCACGCAGGCCGAGGTGCTGGGTGGTTCCCGCCAAGAAACGGCGCTCCAAGCCCGCTGGTAGGCCACGCCGACGGGTCGACGGGCAGCCCGGAAAAAAGGCTGCCACACCGACCAGGTAGGGACCTATAAATAAAGTAACACCTACCCCCCCACATTAAAAGACCATATCCCCTACAAACAAAAAAACAGGACTCACTAAAAACTAAAAAAAAAACGAATTTAAGACGGACGGCTGCTGCTAGCAGCCGTTCACCAAGATGGCTCCTCCTCCCTGGTATTGTGAGGCAACAGCTCTACCTGCTGCACCACTGTGCCGCCCACAATTCCAAGGGAACTGTTAATGAAGGAGACTGCGTTTACTTGTCACCTCCAATAAAAGAAAGCTTTGGAAGGAAATGAAAGAAGCATGACTTTGTTGTAATTACCCTGAGTTGGTTGCAGCTGAATCCTGAAGATCAATCTTCACTTTCTGGGAGTTCCAAGGCTGTCGGTGCAACCATTAGGCCTGGAGACATTCTCCAATTCTTCATTTATTCTTTGACAAGAAATGGCAGCATTTATTGTCCTCCCATTATTGCTTCTAAAGCAGCAGTCAAGAGTCAGCTGCAACGGTGGATCAACAGTCAAGAGTCAGCTGCAACGGTGGATCAACAGTCAAGAGTTAAGATTGTGTTGTTCAGTGCAGGAAGGAACTGCAGATGCTGGTTTACATTGAAGCTAGACGCAAAATCCTGGAGTAACTCAGCGGGACAGGCAGCATCTCTGGATAGAAGGAATGGGTGACGTTTCGGGTCGGAAGAAAGGTCTCCACCCGAAACGTCACCCATTCCTTCTAACCAAAGATGCAGCCTGTCCCGCTGAGTTACTCCAGCATTTTGTGTCTACCTTATGTAGTTAAGTTTAGAGATAGTATGGAAACTGGCCCTTCGGCCCACCATGTCCACATTGATCACCCGTACACTAGTTGCATGTTGTCCCATTGAGCTGTGAGCTGCTTTGGGATCCCCTTAAAAGGATGACAGGGTGTGCTGTAGAAATGCAGACATTTTGTTCTATTTCAGTGACCTCCTCCCTGCTCTTTACCCACATGCCCAGCCTTCGAGGTACATGTGACAATAAACTGACCTTTGAACCTTTCCTGCTGTTGCATAGCAACGGGTTCCAGGGGCTACTTGTTCACCTGGGCAGGTATGGCGGTAGTCCATGCCTTGCAGAAGTGGCAGCAGGAATCAACCACACAGGTCCTTGAACCTGCTCCACCAGTCAACGAGGGGGGGCATCATTCAAGACCTCCTGTCTTCCACTTTCCCACCCAGTCCCATCACACAGTGGTGCAGCTGGTAGAGTTGCTGCTTCACAGCGCCAGAGACCCAGGTTCGATCCTAACCTCGGGTGCTGCCTGTGTGGAGTTTGCACGTTCTACCTGTGACCGGGTGGGCTTCCCCCTGGATGCCCCAGTTTGCTCCCACAAGACGCGCGCGCGGGCTTGTCGGTTAATTTGCCACCCGCAAAATTGCCCCTGGTGTGGAAGGGCAGTGGATGCGAAAACGGAATAACATGTGGATGAGTGATTGATGGCCGGTATGGACTGGGTGGGCCGAATGGCCATTTTCTATGCTGCATCTTTCAATCGATTAGAACCCCCCCCAAAAAAAAGCAGAAGTAAAATGTCTTAAATTTCTAAGGTGTGGTCTATAATAACAGCCAATTATTTGTTATCATGACATCATGCCCTGCTCTGTCCTAGTTGATTTATATTCAGGGATTGTGTCATTGATAGCAAAGTCCTATAGTTGTTACACATGCAGTGAATGGAAGCGAAATGCAGAGAATAAAACCAGGCCCAGTTTCCTAATGGCCTGGATTGCCAAAGGACAATCAACATTTCACTGCACATCTCGTATGTGTATGCGACAAATAGACTTGACTTGACTTGACATGCCTGAGGTCCCAGAGAATGGCAGCTCGTTCAAGGAAGACAAAAAAACCAAAACGTGTTTATCACGATCTGGCATCTAAATGAGTTGGAGGAGGTTGGATTTATTTTGCATTCTGAAAACAAGCACCCTGCCTCTCGGCTGTTGTCAGGTGCCAAAGACAATGGGAAACTGTCAGTGCAACGGAGGGGAAGAATGGGTAGACAATTGCAGTTAATCCTGGAATTGTCGAAGGAAATTCTTTCAAATCAGCCCATTCGCAGAGTGGAGGAACTGTTTGCCCAGTGCTAATTTAAAACAAGGCCAATCAAAGGTCTTGAGGGCAATATGAAACGGAAATAAAATGAATTGCTGAAGAAGGAACTGCAGATGCTGGAAAATCAAAGGTAGACAAAAAAAGTGCGGGAGAAACTCAGCGGGTGCAGGAGCAGCATCTATGGAGCGAAGGAAATAGGCAAAGTTTTGGGCCGAAACCCTTCAATGTTTTGGGCCGAAAACCCTTCTTCAGGCTGAAGAATGGTTTCGGCCCGAAACGTTGCCTATTTCCTTCGCTCCATAGATGTTGCAGCTGCACCCGCTGAGTTTCTCCAGCACTTTTGTCTACCAGAAATAAAATGAAGGTCGACACATCGAAAATGATGGAGGAACTCAGCGGGACAGGCAGCATCTCTGGTTAGAGGGAAAAGGGTGATGTTTTGTGTCGAGACCCTTCTACAGATGACCCGAAACGTAACGTTTCGGGTCATCTGTAGCAAGGGTCTCGACACATTCCTTCTCTCCAGAGATGCTGCCTGTCCCGCTGAGTTACTCCAGCATTTTGTGCCTATCTTCGGTGTAGACCAGCATCTGCAGTTCCTTCCAACAGAAATAAAATGAAGCTCTTCCGCTTTGATCCTGATTAAAGGAAGATGATCACACTCGGTGCAGCCAACACCAAGGCTCCCTGGGGGAGGACCACCATCTATGGTCCTTCCGCTGCTGGGCATTGGGGGGGGCCAAAGTCCGGTGCGGACACTCCTCAAACAAGGGAGGGGATATCACGCCAGGGGGCCACATATAGAAACATAGAAAATAGGTGCAGGAGTAGACCATTCGGCCCTTCGAGCCTGCACCGCCATTCAATATGATCATGGCTGATCATCCAACTCAGTATCCTGTGCCTGCCTTCTCTCCATACCCCCCTGATCCCTTTAGCCACAAGGGCCACATATAGCTCCCTCTTAAATATAGCCAATGAACCGGCCTCAACTACCTTCTGTGGCAGAGAATTCCACAGATTCACCACCCTCTGTGTGAAAAATGTTTTTCTCATCTCGGTCCTAAAAGATTTTCCCCTTATCCTTAAACTGTGACCCCTTGTTCTGGACTTCCCCAACATCGGGAACAATCTTCCTGCATCTAGCCTGTCCAACCCCTTAAGAATTTATTTCTTGCGAATGTGGCAAGGGTGTCGTGGTTTAAGCATAGTTGCGAACACTACTGGGTACAACTAGCTAAAGAATGTACAGACGGGTGCAAATATTTGAAGAATTCTTGCACTGTTATTATTTTGTTTTGTTTTTTTAATTCTGAATAAATTATACATTTTTGGGGAAATTTGAGAAGATCTGGGAAGATTTGGGGGCATTTGAGAAGATCTGGGAAAAATGGACCATTTATTTGGGCCACGACACCAACTAGATAAATGTCGAGCTAGATATGGGAAGATTATGTTATATAGAACTAGATGGTATGTTTGTGTGAATATTGAAATATCTCCTGATAACTAATCAATGTAACATTTTTTTTTAATTTGGTAAGTGAACCACACGGTCTTATTCCATTTATTTATTTATTTACTTCTTTTTTTTCCCCTGTCTATTTATTTTTTTATTTTGATTGTTGTTTTTCTTATTTTGTTTTATTTATGGTGATGGCGTTGCACCGTTTTGTATATATCTAAGTGAAAAATCAATAAAGATTTGAGTGGAAAAAAAAAAGTAGTACCATATGGAAGTAAACGTGAGGAGCATATTGCGTTAAAAAAATTGTAGGTATAATTTTTGTTTTCTTAATCTCCACGATGATTATTCTGTGGCAGAACGATAGCAATCTCATTCTCGGTTTAAATGGCTGTGCGCTAAAGAGCATGAGCACAAAAACACAGTCCAACGTTCCCCAGTGATACTGAAGGGTGGCACAGTGGCACAGTGGCACAGTGGCACAGCTAGCGGAGTGACAGAGACGCGGGCTCGATCCTGAACTCTGGTGATGTCTGCACGGAGGTTGTACGTTCTCTGTGTGACCAGGTGCTCCGGTTTCCTCCCACATTGCAAAGACGTGCAGGTTATTTGGCTTTGGTAAAATTGTAAATTGTCCCAAGTGTGTAGGATAGTGTTAGTGTGTACGAAGTGATCGCTAGTCGGCATGGACTCAGTGGGCCGAAGGGCCTGTTTCTGCTCTGTATCTCTAATGTATGGTCTATAGTAAAGCTTGTTCTACTTTCAGCCTACCCTCTGAGACAAAAGATTGCCCTTGAGATTATTTTTTAATCTTTCCCCTCTCACCTTAAGCCTATGCCTTCTAGATTTAAGTCTGCCAGTGTTCATTTTATTCATACCCCTCATGACCTTATACATCTCAATACAGTCACCACTCTGCCTTCTATGCTGTAAAGAAGAAAATCCCAGCCTTTCCAGCCACTCCCTATACCAGGCCTGCAATTTTCCTGGTGAATCTCCTCCGCACCCTTCCCAATTTATGGCATCCTGCCTATCTGAATTGCATACAGTCATTAAGGAATATCACTCCTACACTCGGCAAATCTAAGTGAGATGGGGAAGGAGATAAAAAGTGGGTGTGTGCTGGGAATTGGATGGATAGTGCTGACTAATCCAGGCTGATAAATGCTTACAACCCAGCGGTATGAATATTGATTTCTCTAACTTCAAGTAACTTAAAGATATCGGAGTCAGGGGATATGGGGAGAAGGCAGGAACGGGGTACTGATTGGGGATGATCAGCCATGATCACATTGAATGGCGGTGCTAGCTCGTAGGGCCGAATGGCCTACTCCTGCACTTATTGTCCATTGTCTGATGTAACCCTTGTTTTCCCTCTCTCTCCGTCCCTCCCCCACCTTAGTTCTCTGACTAGTTTCACTGTCCTTCTGATTAATTTTACTAATTGCACACAAAAAGCTGGAGTAACACAGCAGGTCAGGCAGCATCTCTGGAGAAAAGGAATAGGTGACGTTTCGGATCGAGACCCTTCTTCAGACCCTCCTACTACATTTCATCATCGACTGCTTAGATCTGTCATTTTCACTCCTTAAAAGTCCAAATCTCGAGACTCCCTCTCCCCTGACTCTCAGTCTGAAGAAGGGTCTGATAAAGGAAACAGGCTATTGTTAGCTGTAGTTAAGGTGAAAAGGAGTACAGGGAATGAGACTCAACAAGACCAAATTCATTCATTTGTTCCACATCTCTCTACATCACCCTCCATATCTCTCATTTCCCTTTCCCCTGACTCAGACTGAAGAAGGGTCTCAACCCGAAACGTCACCCATTCCTTCTCTCCAGAGATGCTGCCTGTCCCGCTGAGTTACTCCAGCATTATGCATCTACCTTTGTGATAAACGGATCGGTTGCCAGCTGGTTACACTCAGGGAAAGGGCCACTCCTATGAAGCTGCTGCATGATAGCTCACGATATACTAATCTATTCCAAGTCATGCAACATGGTTTTGTTACGTGATCCATCATGATATCTGAAGGGTGCTGGATAATCTATTCATTATACATCCATTACCTGAGGACTCTGCTTAATCTGATTGTAATTTATTGCAGAACTTGGCTCCATCAATATACTTAAGTAATAACAGTCCACTTTTTTGTACATTCTTCTACATGGGCAGACGTCGGGCAGAGCAGAGCTCGCTTTCTGCTGTGATGAAATACAGTAACTTTGTTTCCAGCCACTTAATACGCCCGGTTGCCCGATTCTTATCTTAAAATATACAAACCACTTCTCCTCTAATGTTCTACAATACAACATAAGTTAGTCTGAAGCCTGAAGAAGAGTCTCGACCAAAAACGTCACCCATTCCTTCTCTCCAGAGATGCCGCCTGGGCCCGCTGAGTTACTCCAGCATTTGATGTCTCTCTTTTGTCTGACTGCAGATCCAATCGATTCTCAATCTCCTTAGTTCATGGGTAATTAGAAATGGGTGATAAATGCTGGTATTTGGTGGCATCTGTGAATTTAAAATAAGGTGACAATTTGCGATGGAGTCACATTGCACTGAATCAGACTGTTCGGCCAGCCATGTCCATGCTAACCTATTTATATTATTCTCCCTGTGATTTACCAGCAATCAGCCAGCAATCTTCTACATGAGGATATTTCGAGCTCTTGTCCAAATGTATACACTGATTGAAAGACACAGCATGGAAACAGATCCCTCGGCCCACCATGCCCACTCTAACCTCCATCGCCCGTTCACACTGCTTCTACATTATCCCACTTGCTACACACTAGGGTCGATTAACCTGAAAAACCCACATATCTTTGGGATGTGGAAGGAAACTGGAGCACCCGGGGTGTCACAGGGAGAACGTGCAAACTCCACACAGGTAGCACCCGAGGTCAGGATCGAACCCGCGTCACTGGCGCTACGAGGCAGCAGCTCTACCCGCTGCACCGCTATTGTTGTGAGAGTCTGTCTTGGTGCTGACTCAAAGGGCCGAATGGCCTACTCCTGCTCCTATTTTCTATGTTTCCACCATGGTACTATGGGCAATAAACAGAAACTCAAAAGGAGGGATTGGGATCTGGGAATGTCTTCCCGAAACATCAGAGGGAGACCAACAGATGGGCTGCATTTATTTTGTGAAACAAAATCTAATGGGAATGTTTGCAACCAGCTGGTTCCTATGTAAGCAAAGAGGTGACGTAAGAATCTCTCAAACAGTTGTAAATTGAGTTGTCGATAGGTTTCCCTTTCCCAGTTTACAGAAAGTGCTCCGGGACCTCTTCCAAGCTGTAAGTTTGTGCTGTCAGTAACGTTTGTGACATCGGGAATGTAGAAGGTCGCTCTGGATGGAGCCAGAACTCAACAAAACCACAAATACTTCGCACCTCCCCACATCCCACTACACCTCTGGTACTGTAACAAGAGACAGATGGACAAGAAAGACTCCGGATTGGTACTGGAAGGCACGGAGTGCTGGAGTAACTCAGCGGGTGACAGCATCTCAGGAGAACACAGATAGGCTGCGTTTTGGGTTGAGACCACTCTTCAACCTTATGTTGTCTGAACTGCTAAGATACTCCAGCCCTTGCTATTCTTGCTATTGAGGGAGTGCAGCGTAGGTTTACAAGGTTAATTCCCGGGATGGCGGGACTGTCATATGCTGAGAGAATGGAGAAGCTGGGCTTGTACACTCTGGAGTTTAGAAGGATGAGAGGGTATCTCATTGAAACATATAAGATTGTTAAGGGCTTGGACACGCTAGAGGCAGGAAACATGTTCCCGATGTTGGGGGAGACCAGAACCAGGGGCCACAGTTTAAGAATAAGGAGTAAGCCATTTAGAACGGAGACGAGGAAACACTTTTTCTCACAGAGAGTGGCGAGTCTATGGAATTCTCTGCCTCAGAGGGCGGTGGAGGCCGGTTCTCTGGATGCTTTCAAGAGAGAGCTAGATAGGGCTCTTAAAAATAGCGGAGTCAGGGGATATGGGGAGAACGGGGTACTGATTGGGGATGATCAGCCATGATCACATTGAATGGCGGTGCTGGCTCGAAGGGCTGAATGGCCTACTCCTGCACCTATTGTCTATTGTCTATTGGCTATTGTCCCTGTGTCTTCTTTAGTAAATCAGTATCTGCAGATTTGTTCTGGCTTTTTTCTACCTCCAGTTAACCCCCCCCCCTCCCGCCCCCCCCCCCCCCCCCCCTTCTACTCTCAGTCTGACAAAGGGTTCTGACCCAAAATGTAACCCACCCCTTTTCTCCAGAAATGCTGCCTGACACACTGAGTTACTCCAGCACTATGTGTCTTCTTTAGTCAACCAGCACCTGCAGTTCCTTGTTTCTGCTGCCCAACGCGATTACTTACAGTGAGTTTCCGCCATAACTGTGTTACCTGTGACCTGTGGAGACGGGGTAGATTTTTTCTGGCCCGATTATAGTTGTGGGCTAGATCAGGGCACGCAAGAAGCAATGGGATTTGGGAACTGAACGGCTGTGGTAGATCAGCGGCACAGTGGCGCAGCGGTAGAGTTGCTGCCTTACAGCGCCAGACACCCGGGTTTGATTCTGACAACGGGTGCTGTCTGTACTGAGCTTGTACGTTCTCCCCGTAACCGCGTGGGTTTCTCCGGGATCTTCGGTTTCCTCCCACACTCCAAAGACATACAGGTTTGTAGGTTAATTGGCTTGGTGTAAATGAAAACAATTGTCCCTGGTGTGTGCAGGATAATGTTAGTGTGCGGGAATCGCTGGTCGGTGCGGACTTGATGGGTCGAAGGGCCTGTATCCATGCCGTATCTCCAAACTAACCTAAACCATGGCCTAACATGCATTAAACACCTAGTCTCATTTGGTTCTTGACAGCTGAGCCCCCACCACTACCCGACAGGTGGTGGGACTGGGCAGGAGCAGGTTCGTGGTGGTCAAGTTAGTGAATAGAAGAACGTAGAAACATTGGACCAGGAGAAGACCATTCGGTCCTTCAAACCTGTTCCTCAATTCAATATGTCCTTGGTTCATTTGCTCCAGGCCTCTTCCATGCTAACCCTCCCTGGCCCTGAGTTCACCAGTCTTTCCTCTTTAAATATCTCCAATTACCTTGCCTCAGCAGCCCTCCAGGGTAGCAACCTTAAGCTCCACATAATGGATTGGAAATGTGAGAACAAATCCTAGTTGTGCAGCGGATTAGATTAATAAATGTGGTGTTGGTTGTGGTAACCATGTAACTACAGTGTAAGACTAATCCTTTTAAGATGTTGGCAATTATCTGACTAGTTTAGTTTAGTTTAGTTTATATATTTAGCGTGGAAACAGGCCCTTTGGCCCACTGAGTCCATGCTGACCAGCGATCCCTGCACACTAACACTATCCTACACACACTAGGGACAATTTTTACAACTTTTACCAAAGCCAATCAACCTCCGTCTTTGGAGTGCAAGAGGGAGATCGGAGATCCCGGAGAAAACCCACGCAGGCGACGGGGAGAATGTACAAACTCCATACAGACAAGCACCCAGAGTCAGGATCGAACCCAGGTCTCTGGCGCCGTAAGGAAGCAGCTCTACCGCTGCGCCCCTAGTGATGGATTGGAAAGAAACCTGGTCTCCGTGCCTCTCCTGAGTTGTTCCTGGCTCTTCAGCCATCAACGTGTGGAAACAAGCAACTGCAGATGCGGTTTTATTTTAAAAAGGACACAAAGTGCCGGAGTAACACAGCATGTCAGGCAGCATCACTGGAGATTATGGATAGGTGGTGTTTCAGGTCAGGACCTTCTTCAGGCGGATTGTCCGTCACCCCAGTTCTTTGTGTCCCATCACAATGTGTTTGCCGCTGATTTTTTTTTAACAAAATTCAGTTATTTACAATAGTATTCATACAACAAACAATAGCAAAACACTAACCACCATAATGCAAACATTGCCAAGTATTCCTTACTGCTAACGTCAAATTACTACATTACAATCCTGATCCAGGATACAATCAATGCCCTGCGGTGCCCAGAGGCCCCGGAACTCCTCCATGGTGCCCGTGGACACCGCTGGTTCAGTAACAAGGGACACATGGGCGCGGACATAACCCCGCAAAAGGGGCAAGTAGTTCGGCCTGGCTGCCTGGCACAATGACCCACGAATGGCCGGCATGTGTCAGAAGGATCTGCATTTGCTGGTTCTAACCGAAGCTAGACACAAAAAGCTGCAGTAACTCAGAGGGTCAGGCAGCATCTCTGGAGAAAAAGCATCTCTGGGCGGCACGGTGGCACAGCGGTAGAGTTGCTGCCTTACAGTGCCAGAGCCCCGGGTTCCCGGGTTCGATCCTGACTCGATTCTGTACGGAGTTTGTACGTTCTCCCCGTGACCGCGTGGGTTTTCCCCGGGATCTTCGGTTTCCTCCCACACTCCAAAGACGTACAGATTTGTAGGTTAATTGGCTCAGTGTAAATGTCAATTGTCCTGAGTGTGTTTAGGACAGTGTTAATGTGCATGGATCGCTGGTCGATGCGGACTCGGTGGGCCAAAGGGCCTGTTTCCGCGCATATGGACACATATGGATATCTCAACCACTCGTATGGCCCCCCTGGGGTGATATCCCTTCCCTTATTTGAGATTCTGCCACTCAATGTCCTGACAGTGCCAGAGTCGCGGGTTCGATCCTGACTGTGGGAGTTATGAAGTTTGCATGTTCTCCCTGTGACCGCGTGGGGTTTTCTCCGGGTGCTCCGGTTTCCTCCCAAATTCCGAAGACATGTCGGTTTGTAGGTTAATTGGTTTCTGTAAATTGCCCCTTGTGTGTAGAATGTGAAAGTGGGATAACATAGAACTACTGTGCGGGTGTCCGTTGGTCGGCCTGGACTCGGTGGGCCGAAGGGCCTGTTTCCATGCTTGATTTTCGAAAACTAACCTAAACTTGGCATCATGTTCGACACGGATATTGTGGACTGAAGGGCCTGTTGCCACGCTGGTCTCATCTATCAAGATCAAGATCACGAGAGTGTATTGTCATGTATCCTATATAGGACAATGAAATTCTTGCTTTGCTTCAGCACAACAGAACACAGTAGGCATGACTACAGAACAGATCAGTGTGTCCATATACCATGACATAAATATATACACACATGGATAAA